>NC_057944.1:38728640-38786140 GCF_018555375.3 Anguilla rostrata | reverse complement strand
CGGGTTCCTCTGGCCGTGGAAAAGAGGGACAGACTACACTTTCAGTGTAAATTCGGTGCGTCTTCGCGAAGACTCGCAAAACTCCTCCATGAGCAAGGAGCTGCCTCGTTATAAGGCAGTTATGACTGATATAAAGCGAGGCACAGTGATGCATAAAGTGATTTAAGGACATTTCAGCTACCACAAAGCTCTGCACTTACGGTATTTATGAATGACTTACAAAGTAGAGATGTCACATTCATAACAGTGTTATTGAGGGCTTATTAATGTGAGCTGGCTCCTTCAACGGTCACAACAGTTCATGGAACAGAGAGGCAGTTCAGTACGCCTTAATGAAGCTAACAAAGAGCTGTTATAAAGCTGTTATAAACAGCAGTGTCTACTTAAGCACAGCTGGTAGCTTTACAACTCTATGAATGAATTATGCTGTTGCACTTACTATGGAGCAAGCGGAGAAATGCTTACCTAGGACTTTGAGCTCAGCATTAGAGTAGATGGCTCCGTACTTGTTCTCAGCTATGCACTGGTACATCCCAGAGTCCGCAATGCCCACGCGCCTGACGGACATCAGCCCGTTCACAAATTCCATTCGTGCCTGTGGGAGAAAAGATCGGCTGACTTCTCTTTCAGAACCAAGAACGGCACTCTGTTCACAATGTCAAGTCAGTCCTGTAGGAGAAAAGAACAACTCACACTTCACCTTCAGAACCAAGAAGAGCTTTCTGCTCAATGTCCCCTCACTTCTGTAGGAGAAGGCATTCACTCGCTTCCCCTTCAGCACCATGGACAGCACTTTGTTGCGTCAATAGCTACACACCATGAGCCAAGGTGATACTGCTATGGTTTGGCCTTTTCTTTTGGGCCTGCCTCCCCGCCCCCCCCACCCCCCTGCTGAGATTTCCGGTGAGATTTCTGATGAGATTTCTTCACATCTGAATTATGGCCGGGTGAAAAGGCAGATCTGGTGTCCATTTAAGCCAATACTTCCATTGCCGTCTTCAACTCTGCTTTTTGAATATTGAGTAACTCAGTCCCGGTCGCTTTTCACAAAAGAAGTAAACAAAACACGACAGACCCCAAAAATAGAGAGAAAATAAAAGCAGGGAAACCTGTAAATGCCAACATGCTGATGATGCGGAAATCCACGTTTATGTGCACAGCGAAGCTCTGGCTTATTCACCAGGGTGAACCCTCACCAGGCTAAACCCGTCTCCGTCTCCGCCGAGCCAAAACCAGACCGGCCCGCTACCCTCCGGCTCCAGACAAAAAAAAACGGGTAGTTCAGTTTTCCCAAAATTCAGTCCCGCGGCTTTCTCTGAGCGTTCAGGATTTCTCTCAGAACATTTCCTGTTCGATTAAACCGCGCACTTCAGCCCCTCCGTAATGTTTTCCCGCGAGCTCATTTTCACGATGGAGGTTCTGCGTGTTGCCATTCACTTGGGTTTGTTTTGAGCTCTTCATTTTTCACTAATGATTTTCAGTTTCAGTGAGCAGGTGTGCAGGTTTTCATTATCAATTAGGGCTTCACTGAATTCATCCGCCAGTCTGTAATTACATCTATTCAAGATGCAGCCTTTAATCTTTAATTAAATTAATGATTTTAAAAAGCTTTAAAAATGTATTTAAACTGTCTAATTATGAACAAATACACTATATGACCAAAAGTATGTGGGCACTCCTTGGTCTGGGGCTGTTTTTCATGGTTTGGGCTAGCCCCGTTGATTCCACTGAAGGCTAATTTTAACGCTACAGCATACAATCACATTCTAGACAATTCTGTGCTTCCCCGACAGTTTGGGGGAGGCCCGTTCCTGTTTCAACATGGCAATGCCCCCGGGCACACAGCGAGGTACATATAGAAATGGTTTTGTTGATAACGATGTGGAAAAATTTGACTGGCCTGCACAGAGCCCTGACCTCAACCCCATCCAACACCTTCAATTGGAAAGCCAACTGTGAGTCAGGCCTAATCGCCCAATCAGTGCCTGGCCTCACTAAAGCTCTTCTGGCTGAATGGACAAACCCCTACAGCAGTGCTCCAACATCTAGTATAAAGCCTTCCCAGAATAGTGGAGGTTGTTATAGCAGCAGCAAAGGGTGCACAAACTCCATATTAATGCCCATCATTTTGGTTGAAATGTTGGCTGTCAGGTGTCCACACTCTTTGGTCATATAGTGTACCAAGGGCTTGTTACAGTTCACAGGACAGATCTACGGTTCAAGTGAAAATCATAGACAAAAGGTGGCCAGCACCTCGTCTGAAACCCCCTGTAGCCCAGTGCGCTGCTGTACAGCTTCCATTATCGACCTCCTTTTTACATGTGTTCAGTGGGCGGGATTTACAGAGCAACCAATCAGCAGCCTTGTGCCGCTTCCACCGATGCCGGCTCTGTGCGATCCGAGAGGAGGCACAGCTGAGGGAACAGGGGGACAGAGCGCACGAGGAGGTCGTCCATCACCGACACGAGCGCGGCGCAGTCCGGCTATTCTAGGACAACCAGGCCCTGGTTGTCCCAGAGCGCGATCCAGGAAGTGGCCCAGACCTGGGGCACACCCCAGCACTCTCCGGGTAAGAAACCCGCGTGCTGCTTCCCCCCGCTGCCGGTAGAACGATGGCAGCCTGGAGGAGTTCGTTAGCGGGTCAGCTCTCGTTAGCGAGCGCGCGACGCTGGAGAAGCGGAGAGAGCTCGCTCTCGTCTGGGAGACGGGCGTGCGGTCCGTCGCCATGGCGACGTCGCCCGGCTCATCCCTCAGTCCTTGAGCAGGCACTCGAACGAGTGATTTTCTGATAACCCCCCTCTCTCCCTCCCTCCCTCCCTCTCTCTCTGCTCATTATCCGCGGGAGGCTGCAGTCAGGGACTCATTTACCGCGAGAAAGTCCGCGGCCACAGCGCCCCTCTCCTCCAGGCCGCGCCTCGTAAATTATTCTTTAGCACAGATACAGATCACATCGCCCGGGCGTCCAATGAGCTAGCGCAGGGTCATCACCCTTCACATGATAGCTAATCAGGAACGTAGCGCATGCATACGTACGGTACGCCCACACAGACGCTAACCAGGGCTCACCCTGCAGCAGTGGATGGGGATGGCTCCAGGCTATTCTGATTCCTGTATTATCACTGGATGCACTCTCAATCAGTGTTTTATTTTAACCCATTTTATGTAAGCTGCCTTGTTTTTGTTTCGTCCATCACAGCCGAGCTGATCGTCCTTGCAACTTTCCTGGAGTAATTCCACAACGTTCTGCTGTGTCAGTGTATTGTCTGTGTAGTTTCTAATGAAAAAATCAATAAAGAATTAACCACCAAAAATACATACGTCACATTGGGATGCTTCGAGTGCAGTGGCAGAGAAGCCCACAGTGCTGAGAGCGCACAGCTGGGTGTGTTTATGTAATGTGTCGCAGACCTGGCTCAAATACGAACTTGTATTGGATTCAAATACTTTTCTACGCTTTACTGATCTTGTCTGGTGTATTGGAACCAATGAAATACGCTCAAAAAGTGCAAACCCCACCTTCCGGTCATATCGGCAGGCTCAATTACACCAGGCAAGATCAACAGAGCACAGAATCGCATTTGAATCCGAAACAAACGCGTATTTGGCCCAGGTGTGATGTGCGGCGGTGCGCGTGTACCTCCGGGGACAAGGGGGCGCCATCGCGCAGCCAGCGGTAGGTGGGCCTGGGCTTCCCCGTGGCCTTGCACTCCCACTGCAGCTGCTCCTCGCTGTCCAGCTGCGTGTCGTTGATCACGCTGATCCACTGAGGAAAGGCTGAGGGAGAATCAACCACAATGGGCCCTTATCAGTCAGGGACCCGATCCTGTTCCCTCCAGTGCAGGGATCTGATCCTGTTCCCTCCAGTGCAGGGATCTGATCCTGTTCCCTCCACTGCAGGGACCTGATCCTGTTCCCTCCAGTGCAGGGATCTGATCCTGTTCCCTCCAGTGCAGGGATCTGATCCTGTTCCCTCCACTGCAGGGACCTGATCCTGTTCCCTCCACTGCGGGGATCTGATCCTGTTCCCTCCACTGCAGGGACCTGATCCTGTTCCCTCCACTGCAGGGATCTGATCCTGTTCCCTCCAGTGCAGGGATCTGATCCTGTTCCCTCCACTGCAGGGACCTGATCCTGTTCCCTCCAGTGCAGGGATCTGATCCTGTTCCCTCCAGTGCAGGGATCTGATCCTGTTCCCTCCAGTGCAGGGATCTGATCCTGTTCCCTCCAGTGCAGGGATCTGCTCCTGTTCCCTCCACTGCAGGGACCTGATCCTGTTCCCTCCAGTGCAGGGATCTGATCCTGTTCCCTCCAGTGCAGGGATCTGATCCTGTTCCCTCCAGTGCAGGGACCTGATCCTGTTCCCTCAGTGCAGGATCGATCCTGCCTCATGCAGGGACCTGATCCTGTTCCCTCCAGTGCAGGGATCTGATTCTGTTCCCTCCAGTGCAGGGATCTGATTCTGTTCCCTCCAGTGCAGGGATCTGATCCTGTTCCCTCCAGTGCAGGGATCTGATTCTGTTCCCTCCAGTGCAGGGATCTGATCCCGTTCCCTCCAATGCAGGGATCTGATCCCGTTCCCTCCAGTGCAGGGATCAAATGCACTCTGTTCAGAGTTCATGGCCCCCCCGCCCCACCCCCCAGGGCCGGGTTTCAGACGCCCCCTCTAAAGCATGCAGCCACGCACACAAACACAGGCCCCATCACTCACCTCAGCCGCCTGCGCGTGCGACCCAGACACACACAGCTCATAACACACCCCACACACACACTGCTTATAATTCAGCCACAGTCTTATCTCCCTCATAGGCACATTGATCTTATGTTTCATTTTTTATTCACTCCACTCTCCCTCTCCCTCTCCCTCTCTCTCTCTCTCTGTCTCTCTCTCTCTCTCTCCCTCTCTCTCTCCTGGGGCTTTGTAGAGGATTTTATTATCATGCCCATTGTTTGTATCAGGATGTTAAATTCATTTTTAATTTATTTTTTTATTTTTTCTCCCTGTTATTGTTGCTTGTTTTGTTTCGCTTTTCTCTTTTCAAATTGGGTTTATAGATCACCGGCATAATGAAGCCATTGCTACGGAGAAAGCGTATTTGCATGAAACGTAACAGTCGAGAGCAGAATCTCCGGAAAGGTAATTATTTCGGATTTGTTAGTATCCACGAGTTCATGTTTACTTGTTCTTAATGATCACTGCTTGCAGTGTGTTTCGTTGCAGTGTAATTGTGATCCATCAAACCAAAACTGTAAAGTCAGACTCTCAAACAGCTTCTTTTTAATTGTATTTGAATCTGACCCCACATTAGGGCTTCACCTCTCTCAAGAGAGAGAGAGACAGAATATAATTAGACAGAAATATAACAGAACACTGAAAAAAAAAATGAAATTCAACACTAACAGTGCTTGATTGCATGTATTACACAAACAAATTTAAGATATGCATTTAGTCAAGGGGATTGGTTGGAAGGTTTACTGTAGAAGATTGGTTGGTAGGTTTAGTGCAGGGGATTGGTTGACAGGTTTACTGAAGGAGATTGGTTGACAGGTTTATTGAAGGGGATTGGTCAGCAGGTTTGGTGAAGGGGATTGGTCAGCAGGTTTAGTGAAGGGGATTGGTTGGCCGGTTTAGTGAAGGGGATTGGTTGGCAGGTTTAGTGAAGGGGATTGGTTGGCAGGTTTAGTGAAGGGGATTGGTTGGCAGGTTTAGTGAAGGGGATTGGTTGGCAGGTTTAGTGAAGGGGATTGGTTGGCAGGTTTAGTGAAGGGGATTGGTTGGCAGGTTTAGTGAAGGGGATTGGCTGGCAGGTTTGGTGAAGGGGATTGGTCGGCAGGTTTAATGAAGGGGATTGGTCAATGGGTTAAATAAAGGAGACTGGCATGCAGGTTTATATTTCAGTACTTAATAACTGTATTTGTTTAATGACTCCACACATTCCAAGGCCAAAACTGGAAATGAATTGAAAGAAAACAGCGAAACCTGCAGACGCCGCGGCTCTGTGGTTTGGCTTAAGTGCTTCCCTGGGGAACAGGTGGGGCTGAATGAATATATGCATGAAGGCATAAAATCTATTTTAAAAATGAATTTCTCATTCATAGGTTTGTACATTTATTCATTCATTTTCCAATCAACTGAGTATCAAGAAAACGTGGAACACTGAATATGTTCCTTATTGCATGTTGCTGTTCTAAATTCATGCAAATGACTGTATTATATAATATGGCATGGCTAGGTTAGGAATGCTAATGGATTTTAAAAATGAAATGAATGGGGGACTGTGAACAGAGCCCTTAGGCGCCCCGGGCCCGGTGTATTTTGCTGTTTTGTATAGGCCACAGAGCTGCTTAGTTGGGGGTTTAGTTGAGGGAGGAGTACTGCAGGCCTGACTGCACAGCACGTTACTGCTGTACGAACTGGACCTGAGCGGCATGCACCATCCAGCCAATCAAATCACAGGCTGAGATCACTTCCCTTGCTAATGGAAATTTGCTTAAAACTTTTTTGTATTATTTTTTTTACTTTTAAATACAACCCACTGTTGCCTGTCTGTGTTTTTAACATTTAAGAGCACATTTAAAAATCTTTTTACAGAGAACATTTTCGTTTAACCCCAGGGACTGGGCTGACTGAAATGTTGAGCAAGAAACACAATAATGTGTCACAAAGGCCAGGTAAAATTGAAACTTTAAAACTGGGTTCATGGTCTAACGGCATTACTCCTTCACTCTGATTTTCAAATAAATGGCAGCATTGCTTTTTTCAGAAAAACACCTGCTTTCATTCCTTTTTAATCACTGAACTTGCCAGACTGTTTTTGCCAAAAAACACAAAAGCTAAATAAAAATGTTACACTTAGCACTTTAATTCAATCTTGAGTCATAGTTAAGAAAAACAACGTTCAAATACAGGCTTGAATGCCTTTTACTCTGGCAAGAAGACTTTTTAAAATGTTATATTTTACATTCAACATCAGGGGGAGAGGAGAGGACAGACACGCGACTCCTCTGCTTCATGTGAGGCCTGTCCTCGTGACGCCATTTTCCACACTGCAGACGCGCCACCAATCACACACCGCCCGTGTCATCAGAGGACAGGCGAGGGGACTGTACTCGTAAAACTATGGAATGGAGAAACAGGCCCCGCCTAACCCTAACCCTAACCCCACCGCCCACGCCCCGCCTGCCTGCACACCCCCACCCCCCCCAGGACCCCCCCACACTCACTGTAGACCTGCAGCTGCCCCCTGAAGGCTGCCCCCCCCCCAGGACCCCCCACACTCACTGTAGACCTGCAGCTGCCCCCCAGGACCCCCACACTCACTGTAGACCTGCAGCTGCACCCCCCCCACACTCACTGTAGACCTGCAGCTGCCCCCCCACACTCACTGTAGACCTGCAGCTGCCCCCCCAGGACCCCCACACTCACTGTAGACCTGCAGCTGGCCCCCCCCAGGACCCCCACATCACTGTAGACCTGCAGCTGCCCCCCCAGGACCCCCCACACTCACTGTAGACCTGCAGCTGCCCCCCAGGACCCCCCACACTCACTGTAGACCTGCAGCTGGCCCCTGAAGGCGTTGCCCCCCCCCCCACACTCACTGTAGACCTGCAGCTGGCCCCTGAAGGCGTTCCCCCCCCGGGGGTTCTCAGCCTTGCACTCGTAGCTGCCCGAGTCGTCCAGCTGCACGTTGGGGATCTCCAGCACCGCCTGGGACTTGCGCAGCCGGGCCTTTTTGGGGATGTTCCCGTTGAGCTTCCTCCAGGTGATGGTGGGGACGGGGCTGCGGAGGAGAGACACGGGGGTGAGCGGCGAGAGGGGCAGGGTGGGGGGGCAGACACGCGCACCCCGGTCCCACGCCACAGTCCCCCACCCTGGTCCTGCACCCCCCAGGCCCTGCACCCTGGTCCCCTTCCCCGGTCCCACACCCTGGTCCCGCACCCCTCCCGTCTCCCCCCACGTGGTTTGTGGAAAGGCTTCCCCAGCTATCGCACCGACCCCCCCCCGATGCATTCTGAGGAAGCTCGCCGCGCGTCTCTTTCCTGCCGATAAGGACAGAGACGTCTCCATGTCACGCTCCCAGGTTAGCGAAAAACACCGCCGCCGCCGCCGCCGCCGCCAGCGCCTCGGTGAAAGCCGTCCCGCGGGACTATCCGGATCAGGGATCCCTCCCGCCGCAGACGCGGAAGAAGAAAGACATCCGACTGTGTGGCACAGCGTGGAATGCGGATTAGATCCCGCAATTACACAATTCCGTTAGCCGGAGGGGGATTGGGCGGTAAAGCCAACACGGATGAGCCCGCCTGCGCCGACATTCCATTCAGAGCCAAGCCGCGCCATTCCCCCTTACTGTGTGTGTGTGTGTGTGTGTGTGTGTGTGTGTGTGGTGTGTGTGTGTGGAGTGTGTGGTGTGTGTGGTGTGTGTGTGTGTGTGTGTGGAGTGTGTGGTGTGTGTGTGTGCGGATGAGCCTCTGTGTGTGTGTGTGTGTGGTGTGTGTGCGTGTGTGTGTGTGCCCGTGAGCCTCCTGTGTGTGTGTGGTGTGTGGTGTGGTGTGCGGTGTGTGTGTGCGTGTGTGTGTGTGTGCGGATGAGCCTCTGCGCGGCATGTCCATTGGGGGTGCCATTCTTACTGTGTGTGTGTGTGTGTGTGTGTGTGTGTGTGTGTATGTGTCTGTGTGTCTGTGAGTGTGTGTGTGTGTGTGTGTGTGTGCGTGTGTGTGTGTGTGAGTGTGCGTATGCGTGCGTGTGTGAGTGTGTGTGTGTGTGTGTGACACGGATGAGCCCTCCTGCGCCGGCACGACATTCAGAGCCGAGCCGCGCCATTCCCCCTTATCTGTGTGTGTGTGTGTGCGTGTGAGTGCGTGTGTGTGTGAGTGCGTGTGTGTGTGTGTGTGCGTGAGTGTGTGTGCGTGTGTGTGTGTGGTGTGTGTGTGTGTGGTGTGACACGGATGAGAGCTCCTGTGCGACATTACATTCAGAGCAAGCCGCGCCATTCCCCCTTATACTGTGTGTGTGTGTGTGTGTGTGCGTGTGTGTGTGTGTGTGAGTGTGTGAGAGTGTGTGTGTGTGTGTGTGTGTGTGAGAGTGTGTGTGTGTGTATTTACACGTGTGTTCTCTCTCAGGTGTGCATGGTGAAAGCCCCTGAGCTGTGTGTGAGTGTGTGTAAGAATGAGAGAGTGTGTGTGTGTGCGTGCATGTGTGCGTGCGAGTGTGTGTGAGTGTGTAAGAAAGGGAGAGTGTGTGTGTGTGAGAGTGAGTGTGTATAAGAGTGCGTGTATATGTGTGTGTGTGCGCGAGCGTGCGTGTGTATGTATAAGAGTGTGTGTGTATAAGAGAATGTGTGTATATGTTTGTGCATATTATGTGTGTAAGAGTGACTGTGTGTGTCTGTGTGCGTGTATAAGTGTGAGTATAAGAGTGTGTGTGTGCCCCAGCCCCCCTCCCCCCACTGCTCTCCCTCAGAGTCAATCTCCCGAAGCTTCACACGCCTTGTACTGCAGTGCTCAGCTCTCTCTGTAACCCCACTGCTGCACTGTCTGCTGGGAAATGGCTGCTCTGGAGTGGACACGCCACGAGCCTCAACCCAAGGGCCTGGAGGGCTGCAGAGACTGCCGGAATTCAGCTTGTATCGGTGCTTCAAGTGCTTCATTTGACTGGCTACCTTCCCCCGAGCACTCCTGATTCATACCAAGGCCTAAACTGGGCTGTAGGCTGAAAGGAACTAACACTAACTCCAGGAAACTGTGCCCTTGTGTGATGGGAGTTTGACATCCCTGGTCTACAACCAAGGCTCAGTGACTGAGACTGCTTCTCTCCTCCCTTCCTCAGTCTCTCGCTCCCTCTCTTCCCCCCTCTTTTTTCTTCAATCAGTCTAAATCTCTCTTTCTCTCTGTCCACATATTCCGCACCTGTCTCTGTAAACTGCATTAAATTTCAATAATTAAGTGTAGTATAATGGGTAAGGGGTTGGTCTTGTACGTAGGACACTGCCGTTGTGCCCTTGAGCAAGGTACTTAACCTGCACTGCTCCAGTATATATCCAGCTGTATAAACGGATGCAGTGTCAATGCTATGTAAAAGTAATGTAAGTCCCTCTGGATAAGAGCGTCAGCGAAATGCCTGTAATGCCTGTGGGTGCGACAGCGCCACCTGCAGGAGCCTCATTTAGCGGTACGCGCGGCTACGCTCGCCAGCGCTAATGGCTCGCACACATTAGACCTGCAGGTAAATCAGCGGTCCTGAAGGTGTACTATAAAGAGATGGGCACTGTGGGCACTTTGGAAACACGCTTAGCCCTGTGGAAAAGGGCAGGACGTGTGGGACACAGCAGAACTTTGGCCGTTATGAGAGAAAGTTCTCCTCTTCCTCCCCTCAGCCCACTCAGGACAGCAGCAGCAGCAGCGATGGCGTCGCCCGCGCGGGTCGCCAGTTTAATTAAAGCCTGCCGCTTCCAAACGGACCGCGTTGTAAACAATGAGCATGTCCCCCCCAGTGGACACATCAAAGGGCTCACTGAAACGTGACTAAATGCCGCCCCGCGCAACCCACCCGCCCCCCCCCCCCCCCCAGCAGAGAGCCACAATTAGCGTCAGTCATGCGGTCCACTCGGCCCGCAGCCAGAGGACACCGCCTGGCTGTATTTAATCTGGCCCTGGATTGATGAGCTTACGGCAACAATCAATCTGCTCTGAATGCCACCTGACATCCTGCCCCCCCCAAACCCCCCCCACCCCTGCCCCACAGCTCCGGGGGTCCCATCACCCATCCGTCCGGCCCGGTCGTGTCGTGTCTAACGCAAACTCGGAAATTTGAAAAACAACACCTTCGATCAGTCGCCCTCACGAAGCGAATACAACAACAGCACGCGCGCCGCCCCGACTCAGGATCCAGCTCGTGGGCTCCGTGTCCTCACGCGTGCCCCGCGTAGCCAGAAAGTTGCACTTTTTTTCGCGGGGGTGAGAACAACTTTCGACATGACGCCGTGGAAACGCTGCTACGCGGTTGTTCTGCAGCACACCCGTGCATAACCCTCTCCCTCCCACATGGCTGGGGTGGCTGGTGTTTTCGGCTCGAACTGACTCACTGAGAAAACACCCGCTTGGTACGGCCTTACGAAAGCACGGAGAGGTCTGATAAACACCGCCGCGAATGCGCTCTTTGATTTTTCCCCGCCAGCCTTTGAACGGAGAGCTTTACCTGAAGACGGCTGTTGGCAGGCTCACTGAAAGCATCAGGTAAAGACTTAACGCAAAAAGACTGTTGAGAAACTAATCAAAGCGTAGCCTGTAGCCCAGAGGGGCTCTTTGTACGCCGAACTCCCACGCTCCGACCACTCCACACGTCCGCACGCGCTAATCTTCACAAAACTCAAAACTCAACTTTCTTCTCCCTCGGATAAATAAATAAACTGAACAGGCTACGGTTCACAGAATCGCAAAAAACAGCAGGCCGCCTATATCATCATTTCAGAGAGAGACCTGCACAGCCCACGCTCCCACTGTTTAAATGGCTAGTGGCTATAGGCCTTCTGTAGCTAATGTGATTTGAGCTCGGTCAGTAGGGGAGGCGGTAGCAGTGCGTACATTTCCCATATAAATCTGGGGCACTGGGTGGCTCGAACGAAGCCCGTGTGCCAGTGTGTGGACATGCTAACGGTCTGGTGGCAAACCCACGCCTGTGCCCGACTGTGGAGACGCATGATTGGCTCCTGCATCACTCAGGGATGAGAGGATTTCAGTAGACCAGGATGCCAGCACATGATCACACAACAACATCGCTGGCTAGGCTAATTCTCCCATCAGACACAAATGGCCCTGATCACAACAACAATCCGCTCCTATCGTAACACTAGCTAAGCTAATTCCCCCATCAGACACAGATGACCTTGATCTCACAACAGCAAACAGCAAACTGTTTATCATCTGATCCAAAAGTAACTGTATCTCAGCTAACTCCTCTATCAGACACAAATGGCCCTGATCACACAACAACAATCTCTTTATTATCCACTCCTACAGTAACGCTAGCTAGGCTAACTCCTCTATCAGACACAAATGGCCCTGATCACACACCAACAATCTCTTTATTATCCGCTCCTACAGTAACGCTAGCTAGGCTAACTCCTCTATCAGACACAAATGGCCCTGATCACACAACAGCAATCTCCTTATTACCCGCTCCTACAGTAACGCTAGCTAGGCTAACTCCTCTATCAGACACAAATGGCCCTGATCACACAACAATAATCTCCTTATTATCCGCTCCTACAGTAACGCTAGCTAGGCTAACTCCTCTATCAGACACAAATGGCCCTGATCACACAACAATAATCACTTTATTATCCGCTCCTACAGTAACGCTAGCTAGGCTAACTCCTCTATCAGACACAAATGGCCCTGATCACACAACAGCAATCTCCTTATTACCCGCTCCTACAGTAACGCTAGCTAGGCTAACTCCTCTATCAGACACAAATGGCCCTGATCACACAACAATAATCTCCTTATTATCCGCTCCTACAGTAACGCTAGCTAGGCTAACTCCTCTATCAGACACAAATGGCCCTGATCACACAACAATAATCTCCTTATTATCCGCTCCTACAGTAACGCTAGCTAGGCTAACTCCTCTATCAGACACAAATGGCCCTGATCACACAACAATAATCTCTTTATTATCCGCTCCTACAGTAACGCTAGCTAGGCTAACTCCTCTATCAGACACAAATGGCCCTGATCACACAACAATAATCTCCTTATTATCCGCTCCTACAGTAACGCTAGCTAGGCTAACTCCTCTATCAGACACAAGTGGCCCTGATCACACAACAATAATCTCCTTATTATCCGCTCCTACAGTAACGCTAGCTAGGCTAACTCCTCTATCAGACACAAATGGCCCTGATCACACACCAACAATCTCTTTATTATCCGCTCCTACAGTAACGCTAGCTAGGCTAACTCCTCTATCAGACACAAATGGCCCTGATCACACACCAACAATCTCTTTATTATCCGCTCCTACAGTAACGCTAGCTAGGCTAACTCCTCTATCAGACACAAGTGGCCCTGATCACACAACAACAATCTCCTTATTATCCGCTCCTACAGTAACGCTAGCTAGGCTAACTCCTCTATCAGACACAAATGGCCCTGATCGCACAACAGCAATCTCCTTATTACCCGCTCCTACAGTAACGCTAGCTAGGCTAACTCCTCTATCAGACACAAATGGCCCTGATCACACAACAATAATCTCCTTATTATCCGCTCCTACAGTAACGCTAGCTAGGCTAACTCCTCTATCAGACACAAATGGCCCTGATCACACAACAATAATCTCTTTATTATCCGCTCCTACAGTAACGCTAGCTAGGCTAACTCCTCTATCAGACACAAATGGCCCTGATCACACAACAGCAATCTCCTTATTACCCGCTCCTACAGTAACGCTAGCTAGGCTAACTCCTCTATCAGACACAAATGGCCCTGATCACACAACAATAATCTCCTTATTATCCGCTCCTACAGTAACGCTAGCTAGGCTAACTCCTCTATCAGACACAAATGGCCCTGATCACACAACAATAATCTCCTTATTATCCGCTCCTACAGTAACGCTAGCTAGGCTAACTCCTCTATCAGACACAAATGGCCCTGATCACACAACAATAATCTCCTTATTATCCGCTCCTACAGTAACGCTAGCTAGGCTAACTCCTCTATCAGACACAAGTGGCCCTGATCACACAACAATAATCTCTTTATTATCCGCTCCTACAGTAACGCTAGCTAGGCTAACTCCTCTATCAGACACAAGTGGCCCTGATCACACAACAGCAGCCGCGCGTGGCCCGAGTCACTCACACTGATAGGCAGGAGGGGAATAAAACCGCGCCGCGCCCGCGTTGACTGACGTTTCCTAACGAGGGGCAATAATAAGTGGGTCATTTGTGAGTAAACGCAGACCCATGGGAACACGACCCCCCCAATCACACTCCCACACCCCTGGTCTCGGAGCCACCGTGCCCCTGCGGTGGGGGGGGGGGGGGGTGACAGGTCTTCGGGCGCCTGTCTGTCTGTCTGTCTGTCTGGTGAGAATCAAACACTTCCCTGCACTGTCTAATTGAATAAGGGTAGTGATTAAATATGCAGCGCAATGTCTATAGGTTTAAGTAATGACTTATTATTCTAATGTGGGTAATTAATTGTAAATGGATTTCCCTCGCAGCCAATCCCCTATGAAAGCACTGTAAACAATTACAAGCTCCTTAGAATTCCTCGGATTAGAGAGCTATTTGCACTTAAGATGAGTGTGACTACTGAATTATTCATCTGTTCCGAAAAAAAAAACAAGAAAAAAAAACAAAAAAAAAAAAACGAATGGAATAATTAAGCTGGGATGATGCAGAGTTGCGATTAGACACGCAAAATTCCGTCTTTTTCTTCTTTTTGTTTACTCCAATACATTTATGCCAAACCAGGAAAAAAAAAAATGAAATGAGAGCTACTCTGTTGAACATCACGCAAGGCTCAGCGCTGGACTTCCCCTTTGCACAGATATTTTGTCTGTGATTTTTTCCCTCTTCTGGCAGAGAACAGTGAAGTCAAAATGGCCAGGTTAACGTTTCAGAAAGCAGCAAAAAAAAAACAAACAAAAAAGAAAATGCACCTTGACCAGAGCTGAATCTAACAGAGATCTAGAACAACTGAGTGACCCGGGCGAGCAAGTGTCTCTTGCTCTCTCTCTCTCTCTCTCTCTCTCTCTCACCCCATTAACAGAGAGAACTGCTCCCGAGGGCCGCGCTCCTGCTAGTCCATTTCTCTCTCGAAACAGTCGGAGCTCTGAGGAGCCGGCTGTGCCAAAGTTTCACTTATTTATTTACTCTTCACCAAAGTTCTTCACTTATTTATTTACTCTTCACCAAAGTTCTTCACTTATTTATTTACTCTTCCCCAAAGTTCTTCACTTATTTATTTACTCTTCCCCAAAGTTCTTACGGAAGAACTCGCTCGCTCGTGCCCGCCCGGTAAAAATATAAAAAAAGAAAAAAGCAGGAGGTCACAGAATAACCGTTTTATTGCATCTGCGCTTGCGATCTCCCGGGCAGCAAGCTGCGAGAAGGGCAAGCCAGAGAAAGAAGAAACGCGTTTTGGTACCAGTGGGGGTTGAGCACACCCACAAAGGGAGGGGGGGGGAATGGGCTCTTTCTGTGCTCTGCGATGGCGGTTCTTCCCGCCGTTCGGTACTCACTTTCCCAGGGCGAAGCACTCCAGCCTCACAGTCACCCCCTTGGCCGCCATTACCGTCGGAGGGAAGTGCACCTCGATCTTCGGCTCGTATTCCCCCATTACACCTGGGGGGGTGGGACAGCAGACAAAAACATCATTATGAGCAGGTAGAAATGCTTGAAATAAAAAGCCCTACCGCCATTTACTTCCTTTACAATTCACTTTCATTTATCCAGGGCCTTTTATAGAGACAATGTCACAGCAACACTTTACAAAGGAAAGAATACAAAAATCTTGAATGAAAAACCAAGTCTGAAACGCCAAAAAGAGAGCAATTGAGGTAAAAGAAAAAAAAAAGAAGAAAAAGAACCCACATCTACTCAAAAGGTACTGTGGAATCTTTATGCCAGAACGTTCTTCAGCTGCGTCAGAAATCAGCGGCCCCCTCACTCGCTGGAGCACTCGCAGCCTCTTACCCAGAAGGCAGTGGGGCAGTAAGTCGGAGCGCAGAACGGTCCTTGGCTGTGGTTCAGGACAGCCAGGTACTCAGAGGCCAGAGGGAGGAGGGGTGGGGGGGCTGGGGGGGGGCAGCTTTCCTGGCAGCCACACCTCACTGACAGGCAGATGACACCTTCTGGAGAGTCCCAGTGTCACAGGTGTGTCACACAGCTCTTTCCCCCCCTCGCCTAATGCATGAGCTCTAATAAATGCATAAATACATATGTAAATGCCCCCTGACTGGGAAATTGGACTTGTTCTGAGCGTTGCTGACTGCTGAGGCTGTTGTTAGGGAAGTGATTTTCCTTCAGAGGAAAGCAATAATTACATTACAGAAAGCTTTGCCAAAGGATCGCCGCTTGTTTTGGAAACTCAAAATGCAGTCGTTACAAGGTCGCGGTCGCTTGGTCTGATTTGCTAATCAGAAGCAGTGGGCCACGAAATCCAGGAGAATGTGCTTTTGGGGGACTACGTCGCCCTGTGCCTCTCCTGCCGACGCGCGGTTGTACATCTGCTCATGCATATGCATGCCTGGGCTGAACGTGGTAAAGCAGGCTGGGGACCGAGCAAATCAGGCCAGTTAGGTATTCCGCCTAATTTAGTAAAACACGCCTTAATTGCAGCGCTCCTCCTCGCGTGAGGACGTTAAGAACCGAGAGCAGGTGGGGTTGCTGATATGGTCCCGCACACGTCCTGTAAAAGGTATGTTAATAAGGAGCTCTCTCCCTCCCAAGCACCAATCAGAGCCAGCCAGCCAGCAGAGCCAGGAGAGGAAACAGGCCAATCAGAATAAGACAAGAGAGGGTCCAAGCGTCTTCCATCCAACAATTTTTCTTTTCTCAACAAACTAAGTGGCGAAGTAGTGATCAGGTTTGCGCATCAACACAGTAATCGCAGTCCTGGAGGACGTCAGAGAGGAACCTCAGCCGCGTGGCCACAGGTCAGTCATTCCGCTGGCTGTGGTAAGGCCACTCTCTACAATTCCTCGCATCTTTTCCAAATGTAGGTTCCAGGAATTTCGCGAGACACGCTTCGTACTCTGCGCCGTCTGCAGGGCTGGATGCTATTACCCAGCATGCACTGCTTTAGACAGGCCTGCATTATGTCTACTAATCAAATCTCATTTATTTTCACATAAATGAAAAGTCTGATTTGTTTTACTGAAAGGACTCAGGATTTCTATTGACCAATCTGTCACCAGCTAGCAGTCAGTATTACGAAACACCATGCCGTATTTTCTTTCACATCACCCGCTAGTCGTTTTGCTAAACCTAATTAATTTAATTTGTCAAGTCACTGCATTTTTTTTTTGTCTCCTTGGTGTTACTAACTCTCAAGCCTCACCACTGCATCTGGTGAACCTTAATGAGGTTTTAAAATATGGACATAATTAATACAGGTAGTGGCACATTACCACATCACTTAGGCAACATTGAAGCAATTTATCATTATTTTTTTTTTTAATTCAAGATTATCCCTCACAATTAGGCATCCGTGCATTTTAATTGGTTTTTGGATATTATTCTGGGCAGAGCTTGTTCTTTCATCTTGTAATGGTCAAATAATTTGGACTGAATAATGAACACCCCCCCCGTACGCGGTGCGGACAGGTGGAACGTTCCAGGTGACAGATGGCCGGGCCGGGTCCTGGAGCTCGGGGCGAGACGGCCCCTCTCATCCCCCGCTCCGGGGTCCCGGCGTGGGGGGGGGGGGCGTGGCCATCAGGCCTTAACGAGCTCCGCGTCCCCTTCCCTTCAAAGCCAAACGTCTTTCATAATTAGGCCACAGGAACCGCCGGGGGCCGGAGGATATTTCGGAAGGGAGAGACACACGCCCTGCTCCACCACACCTAATTGACACTGAAATCTAAACTTGGCGAAGACCGGGGTCCTCAGCTGTTTCTTTTTTTCTTACTCCCCGTCCCCCTCCCCCACCACCCCCTCACACTCCCAGTGATAGCTTGAAGACACATTCCCTTTGCTTATTCTCTTTTACTTTAAGTCCCTCAGTCTCAATCTGGAGGAGACATTTTATGACGATTCAGACGGCAAGGAGTGCATTTGCATTTCTGAGGAAGAAATAAAAAGGAGCCAGCCAGTCTCTCTCTCTCTCTCTCTCTCTCAGCTAGATGTATCTGCTTAGCTATAATCTGGACAGAGGATGGCTATTATCAGTTTTATTAGATGGATAAATGTATGGAGAATTTTATGTGAGCACAACAACTTGTTTTCCAGGCATTCTGAACACAATAGCCAATACATATGGTGCATATAGAATGTTCCACATGTAGTGCATGCAGAATGTTCTACATGTAGTGAATATAAAATGTTCTACACGTAGTGCATATAGCATGTTCCACATGTAGTGCATATAGCATGTTCCACATGTAGTGCATATAGAATGTTCTACATGTAGTGAATATAGAATGTTCTACATGTAGTGCATATAGAATGTTCTACATGTAGTGCATATAGAATGTTCTACATGTAGTGAATATAGAATGTTCTACATATAGTGCATATAGAATGTTCTACATGTAGTGCATATAGAATGTTCTACATGTAGTGCATATAGAATGTTCTACATGCAGTGAATATAGAATGTTCTACATGTAGCGTATATAGAATGTTCTACATGTAGCGCACATAGAATGTTCCACATGTAGCGCACATAGAATACTGTTTTAATGGTACAGCCAAGCTCAGTGGCCTGAAGGTAAATGTAACACATGTTCAATGCCCGTGCCTAACCATGCCATATTCTAGTGCAATGCATGCAGTTCAATCAGCTCAGATCTCAGGGCTGAACCAAAATGACTGATTTGGATAATTGCCCTACAACAGACTCTATGGGTAGTATTTTCTCCATGGGAAGCTATTGAATGCCTTCAAATATGCAGCGAACATTGAATTAAGAATACCCCTCATTTGCTTTACACAGAGTCATGTAGAGGTTGTGTTCAGCAAAAAGGAGTGAATGCGATTAATTTTCATCAAATTGTCTGTCGTGTGCGTAAATTAAAATGGCAGATGGTGAGACGGTGTTCTGATATTATGGTGAGCCATATAAAGCGGTAAATAAGTATTCATTTAACGTTGCATCCTCAGAAGACTGAGAAGAAGTGTTCTCTGTAAGAAAATTAAGCTGCATTTTTTTAGGCATTACCGTCTTCCCGCTCAGAACACAAACAGCCTCCTTTCACGCGACGGAACAAAATGGCTGCCGTAAAAGAGACAGGAGCAATCTCACAGTTCCGAAATGTCTGTGCAACAGTGTCGATTACGTTATCCCAAACACATTTCTATTTCAGTCTCTGTCTGCTCAAGTGTGACAGCCTCTGATTTATACAGCTGAAGGCTCCAAAGGAAGTTGTACTATAAAACTAATTTGCAGTATTTCACCTCCTTGTCTGGGCTTATATTTTAACAGCTGATAGAAGCGGTACTGAAACAGAACTCAAACGGGCATTTTGTTTTGTGAGTAGCAATATCGCACACCTGGTTAGCCTAGTACCTGTCTTCACTTTGGCTTACTTTAATGTTCAATGTGCTTTGGCTTCAAAGGTGACTGCTCACCAGAAAATAATAATAATGTAGGCACAAAATACAAAAATGTTTCTTTTTCTTGTTGCTTTTTAAAGTGTGATGCTGCAAACTCAATACACTAAGCCCATCTATTTCATATTGGACATCACTTGAGGGGGAAAGGTTGTCTTCTAAAACATACTTTCCAAATGCACAGAGTGCTAAAGAGGGTAATACACCAGAGAGAGAAAAGATGTGTCCACTCAAATCACCACACATATCTGCAGGGATTTTTAATGGCCATATTATATATAATATATTATATTACAGACTCACTGCCTGAGATAGATTTTGTTCCCATGGTCTGGGACTCGTTTGGTGAACAAAGCATTTTACCTCTAAAACCATCAGCGCTACCAATAAAATCCATTTTCATAACATTATAAATTCATAGGCTGAAATCGAAGATTAATCTGTGTGTCCGTCTAATGTAAACCTGTGTGCCCTTCAGTCAGAATTACTTAGGATGCAGCAAACCTTAATGGCATCATTTCCAATACGACATGGGAAACATCGCCCCCAAGGGCCAGATACACTCATACAGGATGAGACGGGCAGCATCATCTAAATCCCCGTGGTAACCCGGGGGGGAAGGCATTCCATTTGTTCCTCCCAGAATGCAACGGGAGGGCAGCTTCGGTTCACGGGTTTCGGGGGGGGTTGGGCGAGCGCACCTGCATCTCAATGTGGACCGCGGTCACACGGCAGGGAGAGGGGGACTCGGGTGTGTGAAAGTGCTTTGTTTAGCGTTCCATTAAATTATGGTCCCCCCTAACAAAAACAGGTGCTGTCCCTGGTGCTGAACCAGCAGCACTGACAGCGCTGTCCCTGGTGCTGAACCAGCAGCACTGACAACGCTGTCCCTGGTGCTGAACCGGCAGCACTGACAGCGATGTCCCTGGTGCTGAACCGGCAGCACTGACAGCGCTGTCCCTGGTGCTGAACAGGCAGACAGGACGGGAAGAGACCTGGGCATGATCCGGGATGCACGGTCTGCCTGCAGATGTGTTTACAGTACAGGTGTGCTGAGGCTGGGCTGGCTAATGCCATCTAGCCTGCAACAGCACAGCTAAAGCTAGCCCATACAGAGAATAACGCTAACACAACAACACAGCTAAAGCAAGACCATAAAGAGGCTAATGCTAATGCAACAAGACAGCTAAAGCAAATCCATAAAGAGGCTAACGCTAACGCAACAGCACAGCTAAAGCAAGCCCATAAAGAGGCTAATGCTAACACAACAACACAGCTAAAGCAAACCCATAAAGAGGCTAATGCTAACACAACAGCACAGCTAAAGCAAGACCATAAAGAGGCTAACGCTAACACAACAGCACAGCTAAAGCAACCCCATAAAGAGGCTAACGCTAACACAACAGCACAGCTAAAGCAAGCCCATAAAGAGGCTAACGCTAACACAACAGCACAGCTAAAGCAACCCCATAAAGAGGCTAACGCTAACACAACAGCACAGCTAAGGCAAACCCATAAAGAGGCTAATGCTACAACACAGCTAATGCAAGACTATAAAGAGGCTAGCAAGCACCTGCAACATAAAGAGGTAACGACACAACGCGTAAGCAAACCCATAAAGAGATGCTAACGCTAAGCACAAGAGCAAGCACAGCTAAAGCAAACCTACATAAAAACAGAGCTAAAACCGCTAACTAACACAACAGCACAGCTAAAGCAAACCCATAAAGAGGCTAATGCAACAGCACAGCTAAAGCAAACCCATAAAGAGGCTAATGCAACAGCACAGCTAAAGCAAGACCACAAACATGCTAATGCTAAATGATGAGTAAGTGAACTAAATGTTCTTCTCCATTTCAAACAAACTCCAGCTGAGCACAGGGATTTGATTAGTCTCACTTCTGCAGTATAGTTTGGAATCCAGTGCAGTTTAACATTAGCACAAGTAATTACCTACTGAGCCAGGTAATGCTTTCTTAAATTCAATTAGCTTTTTTTTTTTAAAAAGCACCGTTCATGGCAATATCTGCTGGATGAAGGTGTGGAGTATGGTGATTGTTGAACACACAACATTTTTTTACTTTATTTCCAGAGGGCAGAAAACAACTCTGACTAATACGAAAGGTCATGGGCTGGGCCGGGTCTTGCAAGGAAAAGAAAAACAAAAAAAACACAGAGTAGCGATTTGTTGTTGTCTCAACTTGTTTGTTGACACAAGTATCCTGCAACTTCAAAGATGATTAATAGCGACAGCACTGTTCTCTGGCTCTCCCCCCCCCCCCCCCACCGCCCCACCCCCCGTGACTCCCGCCTTGTCCTGGATTGATTCGGGGAGGACTGGCCCCAGGGGGCAGGTGGGCGATTAGGGTGAGGGACGAGGGTATGTTCCATTCTGAAAGGCGTCGGCTGGGGACGGTGCAGCGGGAAGGGGTGAGGACTGGTGGGGTGGGGGGTGGGAGGGGGTGTGCAAGGACAAGCTGCAGAGAGAAACCACATTCATCCTGCTACTCTCTACAACTGCACATACCCATATATAGAGTATAGACATGCGCCACACACACACACAATATATGTGTATATATATATATATATATATGGAAAGAAAGAGAGAGAGAGAAGCCTATCTAATGCACTGCGTAAAGCCAGCCCCTGTGTAGCAGAGCTGTGTGAGAGTTCAGTGAAATATTTCAATTATTTAAATGCAATTCAAAGAGCAAACGCTGCCAAGATAAAGAAACCCCGCTTTTTTTCCCTTTTCTTTCACAGGTGGAAAAGCCTGCCCCCTCCCCCCCCCTCTCTCTCTGATCAGGGTAACCCCCCCCCCGCCTGTGTGTGATCGGGGGTTACAGACGGTTAGCGGTAGCAGCTTCTCCCCCCTTCCCGCGTCTGCTAATGAGATGGAGCAGAAATCGGCGAGCTAATGCTGTTAGCGCCGCACCGCGCGTCTCCTGGGAGCGTTTCTTACAAGGGGAGAGAGGGTATGCAAATCAGGGGACGGGGGGACGAGGGGGGGGGGATGGAGGGGGGCGGGAGGAGTTGGGATAGAGAGAAGACAGCTGGCAGCAGGGACTTAATTTCACCGATAAGGCAAAGACACGGTGCGCCATCGTCGTTGTTGTCGCGGGTAACGGGACTGGCGGGGTGGGGGGGGGGGCGGCCGACGTCCTGTTTTCAGAAAGGCCGAAAGTATGCCGGAGTGCCATCTGAGGCCACCGTCGGCCATCGTCACGGTGACGGGCGGACCCGCCGCGGCAGACAGAGCTCAGCGTGACTCCACCCCCCCCCCTTCCCTCTGAGGAGGACAGCGGCGGCGGCACTAAGACCATAATCCCATTCACAGCCGGGCTCCATTCATTCCGCTTAATTTTATGCGGGAGAGATGATTTCCCCCGAGGCCGGTCTCACCCAGCCGCTCTGTGTGAGCGAGAGCCACTCCGGGCCAACGAGGAGCCGTTCCTCACCGTCCATTTAGCGGGACAAATCCCAAATTTATACCATTCTTACAGTCTTTCCCCCACCCCCAGGTTTCCTCCCAGACAGGAACGCAACAAGACCCCCCTCCCACCTGGAGATTTCAGGGCGTATTCCATGCTAATTATAAACTTATTACGCTGCGTAAAATATTGAGGTTCCTGGCGGGAGGGTTTGTTCTCAGGCAGATTTTAATTATGCCGGTTTCCCCGCTGCGGGCCCCAGCAGCAAGGCTGTTACGAGCGGCGTCGCTGTCTGTGGCTGCCCGCGGGGAAGACGCTCTGAGACTCAGACCTCAAAGGGAAGATTCAATATGCAACAGCCAACATGTGTACAGCGGGTGTAAGCGGACGCTAATGACAAGCATACATCACCCGCCCGGAAACCCACCCAGGAGACTCGCAGTGTTTCTCACGCCACACCTGGCTACTCGTAGACGCCTGGCGACTCTCCAGAGACCGATAACCAACTGTAGAATGCACCACGTTCTCAGAGAGAGCGCCTTTATAGTCTAAGGCATTCCACAGTCTAAAATATATTTAACCATACGTTATTTAAAATACACTTAAATAATGTATGGTGGAGCTGCTATTATAGTAATAATAATAATAATATGAATAATAGTAATAATAATAACTAGTGTACGATGGGCTTGTATCACTGAGATTGCTGGTTTGATTCCTATGTGGGGCGCTGCCGTTGTTCCACCTGAGCAAGATGCTTTACCTGAACTGCTTCTGCAAACACACAGCTTCATACATATCTTTCATATGTTTAAAAGAAAAGGTTGCAGTGGATACGAGCGTACTCTAATTGCAAAGCTTAAAAATATTATTATTACTTTTGAGTCGGTGAATGGGTGGACGAGCGCAGAGTCTCACCGTCTGTTTTGAGCGTGAGCGGAGTGGGCGGGCTGAGCACCCGGGCGTTGGTCACCGGGTTCTTCACCAGACAGATGTAGCTCCCCACGTCCGAGGGCTGCACCTTGGAGATGTACAGGTTCCCCGTTTCCTGGGAGACGAAGCGTCTGCTGTCCTCCACCACGAACGACGGGAACTCGTTGAACACCCACCCGTACGTGATCTCTGGAGAAAGCGAAACGAAACGAAATGAAACGAACGAAACAAAACAAACGAAAAAAGCACACACAACAAACCCTGAGATGATCATTTCATTACTTACTATCAAGTTCACATGGATGTATTTCTCAAGATATACAATGCATTAGATACCACTACTGATGATTAAGACAATGCATATTTCTCATTTCACATCTGGCAAAAAAAGGAAACTGGTCAACATTTACTCATTATCTGATCATGTTTCCAACTGTCATCTTATTTTAAAAATAAATAAATAAATATTCAAAGGCAGAAAGTCTCAAGATACCCTCAAAAGGTAGAAAGTCTTGAGGTACCCTAAAAAGGTAAAACGTCTTGAGGTACCCTCAAAAGGTAAAATGTCTTGGGGTACCCTCAAAAGGTAAAACGTCTTGAGGCACCTTCAAAAAGATTAAAATAAGTAGACCTCGGGCGTGGGATTTAAAAACACAGTCATCCTGAAACGGCCTGAGCGGAGACAGTAGCAAACGGTCCGGATCGTGTGAAGTGTGAGCCCAGAGACACCGTGCCGGTCGAGTCTGACACGTCTGACATTTGTCGCCGCCGTATCCCCCGGTTACGTGGCTGAATTCGGGAAGCACTCCCTTCAGCATCGGCAGGAAATACGAGGACGGGATCTGAGACTTTAATCGAGGCGCACCTCCGCACCAGCGGCACCGCTATCCACGCGGAAAACACCCGCCGACTGCAGACCAGCCCACGCACCAGAACCGCCGTCGATTTCAAAAAAGCTTTTAACTTCACATTCTGATTTAGATTTACACTTTAAAAAATATGAGCGTTAATATTCAAGCGGGTTTTCTCTTAATTTATTTATGTTAGACGGCTAGGAATGCAAATTTCCAGTGTGGTTTATGACACAGATGAGCGTGTAAATAAACAAAACTCTGTCTTGTCAGAATGAACTTCAAAACACATCGCAAACTAGTCTGAAATATAGTGTTATGTGTTTTTGCAACAGCACAAAATCCCTCAGGTTATGAAGAGTATGTTAATTCTGATTGGTACAAGTTTATGCGGGAAAGAAATAAACAAAAAAGTAAATTGAGTACATGCTGCCTTCTGTCATAAATCTATGAATGCCAGACACACACAGACAAAAATTGTGTAAAATTGAAATCAAAACATTTATAATTATAATATACAAAGTAAAACTAAAAAGTATGTTTTACTCAAATGGTTTGAGAACACAGGTTGTTGCAATTTGTTTGAGTAGGGCAGCTTAATTTGATCAAGCATTCACTGGTCTTTAACTTATAAGTTAAACTCTTCATCTCTAATTAATTGAGTTAGAATGACATTCCTTTGTGACATCTGAGTCTACTCAATTAACGGAGTAAAACTGCATTTATGTTCTACACTGGCTATCCGGGGGTTCAGGCCTGGTGTTTGCTCAGTTCCTTGTTTTTGCTCTGTCTCTTACTTTGCTACTCTAAAAACCATCTTTGTGACAGTTCTCTGCAAAAAGCATGATACATAAAATTGAATTGAATCAGGTACAGAGTGTCACGACAAATAATATGTTGTATGGTTTCTATGGTGATTTATCAGCCAATTATGCTTCCTCATAGAGAAACATTCCATAGGCTTCTACACATCTCCTTATTCAACTCATGTTGTCCAGGCAACGGGGGCAGAGACAACACTTTCAGTCATGAGCAGGCACTATTGTGAGCTGTCTCCTCTGATTGGTCTTCAGTCAAGGCTCTTTAAACACTGGACCAATGAGACAGCAGGAGAGCACAAGCTGAGGGTCATGTGAGGGTCATGTGTAAGAACTGAGGCATAAATGGTACAAGTATCTGCTATAGTTTACAGTCACACAAATGAACAGGCTCAAATAATCAACCAAAAACAGTTTTTTAATGTGAATTCAAGTGAGACTGTTCTTCAGCCTAGCCTGGGTCAGTGGTGTCTCATCATGACCTTTCTCCCAGCTCAGACCTGTTTACTTAGCTTACTGTATTTGCACTTGCGTGACACAGCGTATTCTTTTCATAAATGGATCTGAAGTATATCAGACTTGTTGCTGAAATGTGTCATATCTTTAAAATGGACTCACTGTTCCTTTGTGTTGTTCTGAGTGTGACACTTCATTTCCTGCCTCGCACCCATATATGGCAGGCTAGCTCTGCCCCTGAGTGCACAATAATAATAATAATAATAATAATTATTATTATTATTATTATTATTATTATTATTATTAATAATATTATTATTATTATTATTATTATTATTATTATTATTACATTACATTACATTACAGGCATTTAGCAGACGCTCTTATCCAGAGCGACTTACACAACTTTTTGCATAGCACTTTACATTGTATCCATTTATACAGCTGGATATATACTGAAGCAATGCAGGTTAAGTACCTTGCTCAAGGGTACAACGGCAGTGTTTTACCCGGGAATCGAACCTGCAACCTTTCGGTTACAAGCCCAGTTCCTTACTCACTGTGCCACACTCCGTCCTATATTAATAGCACTCCTCCGTATTAATATCATTATTATTATTATTATTATTATTATTAGTGCAGTCTGCGTGGGGTGTGCCTGTTAAGGGTAAGAGTGTATGTTGTGCTCATTCAGCCCGAGGGACGAGGCGGTTTGGAGTTAGGCACTCTCTCAGACGCTGGGACGTTAGGCCTTCAGAATGAAGCGGGGTTTGATGAGAGCACTCGAGATTACACACTATCTGTCTGAGGGCCCAGAACTGGCCCTGACACGCGGGCACTTCCTGAATTGGACTGTTATAAATGCGCCCTTCCCTTAATGCGGAGGAAGAACTCCCGAAACAAAACGACTCTGACAGGAATTTGGTTCAGGGTTATCGTTTTATTATTCAGTTCAAACTGGCTCTCAGCTGGGGTTACTGTGCTGATAAATCACGAGAAGACTGCATTTTATTGTCTTTTTTTATTTTATTTTTTTTTATAGCTTCAAGCCCCATTTGTCAAACTGAATGCTAAGTCGTCTGATATGATAAACCATGAATATTTATCTTGCAAACAATACACCCTTTGTTTGTCTCGTTTGGAATCTGCCTAATGAAGTGTCATCAGATATTTACTGCAACAGTGCCTTCTGAGTCCGGTCCCCTTGCTGTTGAAAACAGGCTCCCTGAGGACCTTCTCTAATTGGCCAGTTATTAGCACACGTGGTAACGAGCACAAGCGACTGATTAGTTTCTGAAACTGAAGAGTAATTATTCTAAAATGTAATAATTACTATGTTTTGACGTTTGGATAAATCAGGAGTGCTAGTAAAATGGTGGAAATCAGCTGCGCAGGTAAGGTTGTGTTTACACACACACACACACACAAACACACACACACACACACACAAGCACATGCACACACACACACACACAAACACATGCACACACACACACACACACACGCACGCACACACACACTCTCACAAGCACACACACACACACCCACAAGCACACACACACACATATCACTTGAGGAAATAATAAAGCAGCAAGTGCCCCTCCTGCAGAGTTGCAGGCTATTTGTGCACTCAGCACTCTACATACTGTACACTGCACATACTAAATATATCTCAGCCACAAGGAAATTTTATTTAGAGCTCCCAGGAAAAAAAAAAAAAGTCATACAGTTGGCCGTATAAAAAATGAAGCAAACCGGTAATTTAGCATTTGTGGCAGGGCTGAAAATTCAGTTTATACCTTAAAGTCGATTCATATTGCCGGCATCTACAGTAAAGGCCAAAATTCAGACACAGGAAAACCTTCATATACATTCACAGGCCCAAAGGCCCCATGGCCCCCCACCAGCCCTCAGGCCTTACAATTTAGAGAAAAACGTTGATCACAAAAAAAGGGCAATGTCCATGCCCCACTGCATGCTGTTGTGCTTCAGGCGGGCCTATGATGGGTCACCTCATTTTGGGCATGGCTGCCAGTGTTCCTGAACGAGGGGCTGTCCTGCACGTTCAGGATCGGCTCACTGTAGCGGGCGGCCGAGCTCTGGCCAGCCCCGAGGTGGGGGCGTCTATTGGGCGAGGATTTGGGGACGCAGTACGGGGAGAGGTGGAGCAGTTCAGGAACACGCTGATGGAGTGCTGTTTCCTGCACAGCTCCGGACGCGTCTTCATTTCTCCTAATTAATCTAACAGGCGCCCGCGGTTCCTCCATATGGCCCGTGCAACTACCCCCCCCCCCCCACCCCCCCCCCCCACCCCAACCCCTTTCACGCAGTTAATGAAACATAAGGCTGCTGGTAATGGGGGGTCTGACTGACAAAGGTTCCCCCCCCAACCCCCTTCCCCACCACTTGAATTCCCTGTTGATCACACCAAAGGCTTTGATGAAAACTGCTATTTAAGCAGAAGGTGTGAATAACACACCAGGTGCAGTGCAGCCATTTAAAAAGCCCCCTCCCCCCCCCCCCCCAATCCCACCCACTATGGTATGGATGCCCCCCCATTTAAAAAAGGCTTCATTCCTTCGCCGCCCCCCACCCCCCCACACACACACACACCCACCCACCAAGCTATTAAGACCACACATTCCTCCCTCCTGTTACTCCCTTTTATTCTCAGGTAGAGTGATTTATCAGCCCCCTGAGTCCCCCATCAACCACCCCCCCCCCCCCCCCTTCGCCCCAGAACAGCTGGGAACTTGCTGGATTCTGACGGTCACAGTGACAGGCAATATGGCACGATGGCGGTCCTGGAGCTGAAGAGCTCTCAGCAAACAGCCCCGTGGGGAACGGGGACCGGTGCTCAAACAGAGCCGAACTAAAACAAAAGCCGGATGATTCATGGCCTTGCTTTGAAGAAAGAAAAAAAAAAAGTAAAAAAAGAGTTGGCACATGAGGAGGAGCATTAGCAGACACCTCTGGAGCCAGGAAACATGGCTGCAAGCGTTCTGTGCGTTCTGACAGAGTAAACACATGCCTCTCCTATCGGTTATGTCTGTGTGCTGAAACTGAGCCTCTGGCTAGGTACATCACCGCTCATCGGAAGAAGCAACTGCCTGCTGGTTTGTTAGCAAAGCACACCCTGATTTTGGGTTGGTGGGGTTAGCTCGCACTAAGTGTGCCTACCCAAATTCAGGGTGTGAGTCTGGTTAAGTTGGGGCTACCCTGTGTTGGACAGCGGCGATGGCGGCGGCGGTGGAGGGTGAGGGGGGGAGTGGGGGGGGGGGGCGTTACCTGGGGAATGGGCCGGAGGGGAGCACATGAGAACGACGCCCTGTCCCTCGCGCACGGACACGCCCCCTCGCGCTCTGCTGCTGAAGTTCCCCAGATCTGCAGGAGGGGGGGGGGGGGGGGAGAGAAGAGAGAGAGAGAGAGAACGCAAAGCTCAACTCACCACCACAGCACAGTAAAAACACATCGGCAGCTGCACTGACACACACAGCTCACAGAAATCACATCGGGCAGCTGCACTGACACACACAGCTCACAGAAAACACATCGGGGAGCTGCACTGACACACACAGCTCACAGAAATCACATCGGGCAGCTGCACTGACACACACAGCTCACAGAAATCACATCGGGCAGCTGCACTGACACACACAGCTCACAGAAATCACATCGGGCAGCTGCACTGACACACACAGCTCACAGAAACACACGCAGCTCACTGAACCACTCACGAATCACATCGGGCAGCTGCACTGACACACACAGCTCACAGAAAACACATCGGGCAGCTGCACTGACACACACAGCTCACAGAAAACACACCGGGCAGCTGCACTGACACACCCAGCTCACAGAAAACACATCGGGCAGCTGCACTGACACGCACAGCTCACAGAAATCACACCAGGGAGCTGCACTGACACACACAGCTCACAGAGCGGGGAGGCTGAGCACCCGACCGTCTTCCAGTCCAGGCTTCACACCTGGGGGGTCCCATCTTATCCCAAAAGAGCCGGTGCGGGCGCAGGTTTCCTGTTTTATTCCAGCACCAGTACACCTGATTCTACTGATCAAGACCTTGACTAAAGACCATGATTAGTTCATTAGCTGACGTAAAACAAAAATCTGCACCTGCAAGACTGGACACACACTGTAGGTTCCAGACTGCAGGTAGATTATGAGCGTGACTATGAGATGGGCCTAACTGACCTGTTATCACCGTTACATATTACACATGATTATGTTCTTATTTCAGACGTGCTTCCTGTCTCTGTGAAGCCCGTTGCTTGACATACAGGAGGAAAGAGTTAAATTGTATTCGTGATATTTACTTCAGCACTGCTTCTTCAAATAAAAAAAAATTCAGTAAATATCTTTCATGCTAAATTAATTCCGATATCGTATTTTTGTTCCAGGAACTGCAGAATGTGATCTGCAGGTTAAGACTGAAGGAGCAGACCTCAGACCTCCAAGTTTTCCATTAAAGCCTCAACAGCAATTTGCATTTAGATAGTGTACATCACGGCAGCCAATAGGAAGCTCAGCCAGCCTTGAATTAAAACTATTGGCAGTTTACCTGCCCCATGAAAGGCCAACACGCATATATCAAACGAGCGTGATGCTTAAGCTGCCTGTTTACATTACACTCTGTACAACTCCACTTTGTTGCTAGCGTTCACTTGTCCACCACTGCTACACAGTCAATTTAAAGAGTTAAAGTACAACACACAATTTGGATCATCTATATTTATGAAGAAAAAGAAGCTCGCTCTCAAGGTTCATAAAACGGCAGTTTGTCATTACAGCAACTCCAGGTAAATGTATAAGGGGAGCGCTTGTCTTCAACGAGCATCAACAAAGCCGTTTCCATGGCGACGAGCCTTTCCTTTTTAGTGCCCAGGCTACGCCAGCGTGTGTGTGTGTGTGTGTGTGTGCGCGCAAACACAGAACGGCTCCCGGGACACATTAAAGATCTAAATTTCAGCTAATGAAAAAAAGCGGGAGAGTAAGGTCATCGTTTTTCTTCCTTTTCTTCGGCGACGCGCTCTCTCTCTCTTAAAAAGATCAGCAGCGGCGGCGGCCCGCACTCGAGCTGCGCGGTGGCAGAGCTTGATAAATGAAGCCGTGGTCGAGTCCCTTTGATTCGGCACAACAAAGCGCGCGCAGCGTCCGTGAAGGTCAGGCCGAAGAGCAGAAGGCGGCCCGCGGATTACACTAAAAACAAATTAATAACCGAAGAGAAAAAACAAGCACGTGACCGTCCAGACCCACGACGCAACTCACTGCCGCAGACACGTTTCAGCTGGCACCGCCTGCGCATGCGTCCCACTAAACGAAGCACCACCTGCGCATGCGTCCCACTAAACGAAGCACCACCTGCGCATGCGTCCCACTAAACGAAGCACCACCTGCGCATGCGTCCCACTAAACGAAGCACCACCTGCGCATGCGTCCCACTAAACGAAGCACCACCTGCGCATGTGGCCTACTAAACAAAGCACCACCTGCGCATGCGTCCCACTAAACGAAGCACCACCTGCGCATGCGTCCCACTAAACGAAGCACCACCTGCGCATGCGTCCCACTGAACGAAGCACCACCTGCGCGTGCGTCCCACAAAATGTCCCGCAAAGGTCGTCAGTGAGTGAGTGAGTGAGTGAGTGACCACAATTTGCCACGCATAGCCCACAGCACCAGTTCCTGCGCGGCGTGGGAAAAAACCCCTCAATTCCCAAAGGCGGAGAAGGAGAGGCGACAGGCTCCACTCAGTAACACAATGCCCTTAAACAGCACCAGCCATTATGAAGCATAACTGCCACAGAAATTAAGATGTGGTTTTACCGAACGGAAACATCCTCAACCGACGCAAGGCTGCGGCACACAAATCCAGGTTTCAGTAAACTGTTTCTGTAGTTTTCAACTGTAGAATTACACTCGGGTTTGCTGTCCTCTGTTAATATTGCATTCAGGGGCATAACCAGGACCTAAAAAATACCATGATCAAGAGACTCGGCGGGGGGTGGGGGGGTCGGGGGGGCTGGTGGGGTTAGGCTGGGGCGTGCTCTTCTCTCCCTTTAATTTGGTCATTTAACTGAGGATGCATTTTAGGGTGTAAATGCTGTACATATGCCTGTAGATTAGGAGTACATTTGAGAAAATATTAAACACCGTTCATCTCCCTTCTAAATGAAATGCAACTGATGTTCTCACTAAAAAATGACATTAAATATAGGCTTTAGAAACAGACATGTAAGAAAAATACAGAGGACATGACCTCGGTGGTTAATGGCAGCTACGGCCCTGGCTGCATTTTGACTGACGCTTACTCACATAAAAAGAACTCCTCTCGACTGAGGATGTTTTTCAGTTACACATTTGTTTCTGAGTCGGGTACGAAGCGAGCTGTGCGGCGTTCCCGGGAACACAAGCCAGACACACGCCGGGGACAGGCCGTGCCGTCTGGCCGTTATCGAGCGGACTTCACGCAGGGCGCGCAGACGCCGCAGGTAACGAGCGCTCATCGACGGAGGCGTCTGGATAGCGTCCGGATAGCGTCGCTACGGGGCCTGCTGGAACACGACCGCGTCGCCAGCAATCACTGCGTTCATCGGCCCCTTCCCCTTCCCACCACGGGCGGGAACGTCAGCGGTGCAATGCATGCTGGGAGAGGTGCCGGGCACCGTGGTGAAGTGAGGCTTTTCCTTCGTTAGCGGGAGAGATGTGCAGACTGAGGGGAAGTGGCACCCTGGCTCCCCTCATCCTGAAACGCTTGTTGAAGACGGAGGGAAAAAAGAGAAAGAGAAGCGAAAGAAAAAACACACTGGAGCTCAAAGAACGAACGCATATCTTCACAATGTGTGACCGTTTGTGCGAGTGTGTGAGCACGCGTGAGTGCATGCGTGGGTGTGTGTGTGAGTACGTGCGTGTGCATGTGTGAGGGTGCATTTGTGTGTGTGTGTATGTGTATGTGTGTGTGTGTTTGTGTGTGTGTGTGTGTGTGGGTGTGAGCGTGTGTGTGTGTGTGTGTGTGTGTGTGTGTGTGTGTGTGTGTGAGTGTGTGTGTGCGTGTGTAAGCATGTGTGTGTGTGTGAGTAAGTGAACTGCACTTGCAGTTTGAGAAGTTTCACAAGCTAGCAAGCTCTCTAACAGCTCTCCAGACGGAACAGAAACCCGTCATGCGTACAATCTCAGCGCCTGGAGGCCTTACAGGCACATAACTGTACGTGCTGGGGGGTGTGTGTGTGTGTGTGGGGGGGGGGGGGGGTCTGGGAACGCAGACACAATAACGTTGGCTTTCCGAGCCGCCTCGTTCAGAACGCAGAGCTGTCAAAAACCCGCCTTGCCGCCAGTTTCCTCCCTGTTCCGGACGAGCCCTGTTGCGAAAATAGTCCTCGTTTGCGGGGACAGTCCTCGTCCCCGTATCCCATCAGTTACTGGATCAGCCCACGCTCGTTCCCCCCCTACACCCCCCCCTCCACCCCCCACCCCCCACCCCCCCACTGCTGCTGCCTCACACCCATCAGGAACCCTTTTCATTTCCAGCAGCAGCTGTGTTGCCCCGGAAACCTCGTGACACAGTCAGGGGGTCAGGTCAGTGCGCATCCAGAGCCATAACCCCCCCCCCCCCCACTGTAGTGTTCGCACTGCAGCCCTGGACGCAGCTCCCAAACGCACTTCACCCCCACAGGCTGCCCGCGTTCTTCTTCTCCGCTTCCGACGCGGGGGGGGGGGGGGGAGAGACGCGCGGTTCACAGCCGTCGCCTGGAGGTGCGAGCGGCGGGACGTTTCACAGAAGGCGCGTCGCACTTCCTCTGCGAAACAACGCCAGCGCCGATAGGTCGACGTAAAAAGCAATCAGTGCTCCCAGAGAGCTGCTTAGCGCGGTTATTTTCATCGCAGTCACAACAGCAGTCGAGCCTTTCAGGATGTACAGGCATATAACAGCTTGCAGCTGATGCACCAAAGTGATTAAAGTAGGATGGAAAGAGACTTTTATTACCACAGAACTTCAGTGGACTGTGATCCTGAAATTATTCATCTTTTTTTTTTCTTCCAAAAACAGCTGAACTGCATTTCATTGGCTGTGACTGCTGTTGAAAGCAAGGCCCACCTGTATGTTGAAGCTAGCTCATATTTATAAAATTTGCACAGCTATTCCTACTCATATTTTACTGTCTCACACTACATCCTTATACCAGAGCAGCTCATTTCAAACATTCAATTTTGCCATGGACTTGTGAAGTACAATTATAATAGTCTACTTGCATTTGGAACTTACCATTATTGAAAGTGCACTTGTGTACTTGCATTTGGAACTCACCATTGTTAACAGTGTACTTCAATTTGTAAAGTAGCATCATGAATAGTGTACTTGCATTTGTACATCACTATTATAAAGAGCGCGCTTTCATTTGTAAAGGTCCACTGTAAATATAGTGTGATTGTACTTGGCAAGATGGAGAGTCTGTTTAATTCAGCCTCTTGGATCTAGACACAGGGCGTTCTACGCCTCAGTGAATGCCAGCACTTGTTATATTAGAGAGGTATAAAAAAAAAATATCCGAAAAGCAGTGCCCTGTGCGACTGGGTCAGGAGGAATCAATGTGTCCAGCTGCTGATTCGATGTTTTGTTTCCTACACCCTGCAGGCACTTGAAACCTATTTTGAAAAAAGGAAATAGAAAAATCGAAGACCCTGCGGTTTTTTTCAAAGATAATGCAAGCGAAGGCAGGACAGGTACGGGGGGGTGGCCCGGGGAAGTGTAAGTGGGCGGTGCCCCACTGGGCCACGTGAACCAGCCAATCAGCTCGCCCTCGAGGGTGTAATCCAGCGTCGCCGTGCCACCGTAAAAGGAGGTCAAGATCAAAGGCTGATTCCTCCATGAAAAATGTGACCGCAAGAGCCTTGTCTAACTCACACAGAGAGAGAGAGAGAGAGAGAGTGCAGGGAACGAGCAGAGAGCGTGCAGGGACATGAGCACGGAATGCACAGAGAATGCACACGGAATGCACAGAGAATGAGAATGGAATGCACAGAGAATGCGCATGGAATTCAGGCAGAATGCACACTGCATGCACAGAGAATGCACAGAGGAAGCACAGAGGAAGCTGAGGGAATGCACAGAGTAAGCTGAGGGAATGCACAGAGGAAGCTCAGGGAATGCACAGGGGAAGCTCAGGGAATGCACAGAGAATGCACAGAGGAAGCTGAGGGAATGCACGAGATGCCAGGGAAGCTCAGGAATGCACAGGATGCCAGGAAGCTCGGATGTACAGGAGCTCAGGAATGCACAGGATGCACAGAGGAAGCTCAGGGAATGCACAGGGAATGCACAGGGGAAGCTCAGGAATGCAGAGGAAGCTCAGGGATGCACAGGGAATGCACAGAGGAAGCTCAGGGAATGCACAGGGAATGCACAGAGGAAGCTCAGGGAATGCACAGAGAATGCACAGAGGAAGCTCAGGATGCCAGGATGCACGAGAAGCTCGGGATGCCAAGATGCCAGAGGAAGCTCAGGAATGCCGAGAATGCACAGAGAATGCACAGAGGAAGCTGAGGGAATGCACAGAGGAAGCTGAGGATGCCGAGAAGCTCAGGAATGCACAGAGAATGCACAGAGGAGCACAGAAAGCTGAGGAATGCAAGAGTAGCTGAGGGAATGCACAGAGGAAGCTCAGGGAATGCCAGGAAGCTCAGGAATGCACAGAGATGCACAGAGGAAGCTGAGGAATGCGAGAAGCTGAGGATATGCCAGAGTAAGGGGGGAGGTCCTCCTGGCGTTCCTGCAGCAGAGGAAACGCACCAGCTTTAGCGGGCCGCGGGCGGGTGCGAGCGAGGAGGAGAGGAGGGAGGAGGGAGGGGCGCGGAGATAACGAGCGGTCGGGGAGCCGCCGGTGATGTCACCGCCGCGCCCGCTGATTTATCGGGCCCCCGTCGCCGGCGCCTCCTCGCTCCGCGCGTCAGAGCTTCGCCCCGGCCGCCCGCCAATTCCGCGGCGACGTATGAATTATGGCTAATCAATACTTCCTCCTGTAGCCCAAATGAGAAAACAGATTTAGCTCAGAGTTCTGACCATAAAGAGGAAGGAGGGAGGGGGGCGGGGAGGGGGGGGCGTACGGAGATAAATAAATGAATAAATGAAATCTCTCGCGATCTTGACACCGCGGCACACAGATAGTGCCCCAGGCAGGGGGGGATTTTATGTTCAATTTTTTCCCGGAGATGGGGCGGTAAATCGCACAGACAGGCCGCATCACTAAAAACGAAAATATTTATGGGGGAGTCGCCGGAATGGAGCAAAAAATAAAATAAAATAAAATACATTTTAAAAACAAAAAAATACAAGAAAATGGCCGGTGTTGAAGAGCACTGCTGCCAAAAATAAATAAATAAACAAACAAACAAAAGGGGATCAAGGAGACAGGAAACAGCACGACAGAGAGACAGGAAGACGCAGGGAAGGAAGACTCCGACCGAGGCGAACCGCTTTCTTGCACCCCCTCCCTTCCCCCCCCCCCGGCGCTTGCTTACACTGTAATCCCAGACAAAAAAAAAAAACAGGAAAAATCAATCCTCATACATCACTCATAACGCACGGGCTGACACGTGAACAGATAATAATCTGCCTCGTTTGCATGCAGTGCAGGGCTCTGTTCGCCATTAACAGGGATTTAGGAGCTGGTTCAATCTAAGCTCTTTGTAGGGGTTGGAGCTTTCGGGGCTATTAAAAGCGGTAATCAAGGCCTACCCTGGTTTCACTGCACACCCACAGGGCTTGCGAATCAGTCCCAGGAGCTCGGTTCTCATTGGACGGGGAGAGAGATTTCGGCTCCCGTTCGAAGGCAAGGACGGTCTGCTGTCTGAAGCTGTGAGGTTCGCCACGGTTTTCTCACAGCTGCTGTCAGGAAGTTAGCCAATTAGTTTGAAATGTGAAAAAAGAAAAGCAAAAAGTGCCAAGATAAGCAAAGGCTACTGCAGTATAATGATAATTTATAGCCATGTGAGCGACGTGAATCAAATTTCTGTGTGTAGAATTGAATAACGTGCTCGGCAATTTCACATCCATAGGTACGTGGAAACTACAGGGAAATGACAGATAATCTCTCCACGTAGTATTCTGAAAGAAGACACGGATGTACGGTATGTCAACATACAAACAAGCATGAAAGGAGATGCTCCTTTGCGTACAAAAATTGGCCTGTCAAGGAAAACATTAATAAAAACATCACACACTATCAGGCCAATAAAACACACAATAAATCTCCCTTCATATTAAACGTAGACTGTGGATGTAGGCCATTCCCTTCAAAGCATGTTAATTAGTAGTAATTAACAGGTGGCACAGCTCGAAATATAAACATTATGAGAGTATTGCTCATGTACTTATGAGTATTGACTATACGCATGTTCACTATAGATGCAGGCTCATTAACAGAAGCGACGATTGCTCACGCACTGAGTACTCATTAACAGAAGTGAAGTGACAAGCATCAGTGACTCAGGCTCAGGCTGGCTATGAATGATAACTTTAAATCTGGAATCTGAATTAGCATTAGCACAACCCTGGCCCTGGAGAGCCAGGAGCTCAGTGGGCTCTTCTTTCCATCTTATAATCAGCACCCAAATTAGACCCCGAGTCACCAGTGAACCAGTGAACCAGGTGTGCAATCACCTGCTCTAATTGATTCATTAATTGCAGATGAACAATGAAATCCAGCAGAGCCCGTGGCTCTCCGGGACCAGGTTAACAGACTCCTGAATCAGCAGGTGCTTTTGTGCTGCGGCCATTTTGGGTTCGGACACCATTCGGCTGCAGCTTCACCACACCGCCAGAACAGCTTCACTCACACCGGTCACTTCAGACCGCACCGCCAGAACAGCTTCACTCACACCGGTCACTTCAGACCGCACCGCCAGAACAGCTTTACTCACACTTTCACTCACTCCAACTTGTGTTCTTAATTAGTGCCTCAGCCCAAATCATTTACATGAACTTATAAGCACAGGAATTACAGCTAAAGACTAGTGTACGAGTGGCCAGACAATGCTGTAGCTAAATAGGTCAATTGGAAAGTGTTAATTAGCTAATGGTGTCAGGGTGACTGGGGGAAGAAAACCCTGCTTATACAGTATACTGGGTTCACAGGAAGAAATACTGACAGCAGCCAATAAGGAGGCGGAGCCATTTCTTTTCCTCCCTCACCCCTATTGGCTAATGGCGTCACAAAGGGACATCAAAGGCAGTGGCATAAGCAGTCCTTGACATTACACAGTCCTTGAGTAAAACACAGTGTTATTGTCTAGACAACAAACCATACAGCATCTACAGAGAAACTGGAAAAAATAAATATATAATTTTTAAAAAGCAATTTGTCAGAAATAAAATAAACCCATCTTTAAAATACAGTGATGATAGCAGGTCCAATGAGACCTTGCTTTTTTTACATGGACACATGCACGTGCGGACCACACACACACACACGTACATACACGCACACACTCACACACACGCGCACACACCACAAACTCACACACGTTTGCATGAAGCAATGCATGGGTGACCGGAAGAAAGAAACTGCTCCTAATCACAGGCTTGGCCCTTAACGCAGGGTCCGTGCACCCCGCCCACGTTTGGACCCCACAGCGCTGGTGAGTGTGGGGTGTGTTCTCTCACACACTGGCACAGTCTCACAGCGCTGGTCTCACAGCGATGCCTGCCCTGGCTGTGCAGCCGTGTGACGCCTGATCGGCGTTCATAATGCAGCAGCAGAGCGAGGGCTCTGATTGGCAGCCTTAACGGGCTGTTCCTCGGCTGTGCAGCTCTGATTAGATGATTGCAGTTCGCTGTGGGGGGGGGGGGGGGGAATGCATTTCAGACTGGAAAACAACATGACCCAACATTCCCAGAATTCCTATTGGCTGATTAGCATGCAACCGTGTGGCTTGAGGGTTATTGTAACTGTTTAGATAAACAAGCACAAAACACACACACACACACATGCGGGCACATAGATTCATATAATACATAAAGCTAAATAAACACACAGGTATACACACATACATACTGTACATGCACACACACATGCACACATGCAGATAACATATCTTGCGCAGTGCAGGTTTCAGCATGGTATGGTAATACATGAGATTAAGACCAGCGAATTACAGAAAAGCGGGCTGAAATGGTTTCAGGTGCAAATTGAAACCTGAAACGGTGTCATCTTCACAAACCCATTAAAAGAAGAGAAATAAGATCACAGGTTTTCCAAATGAAGGCATCACATTTGCCAAAGAAAGGATGTCAAACTATTTTTACACAAAGCAGCTTTTCAGTGTCTGTTCACAATGTAAATGCAAACCGTAGGGAGGTTCAAAAATGCCTGCATTCAATCCACGTTCAACCTTAAATTAAACACCATTAGTACCATTTTTTCCCCAAACTCAGATAGGCAAGTTCGTTTTTAGCAATTGCCAAACTCGCCAACCCTGTGTTTATCAAGAAGAAAAATGATAATTCTTTCTTTTATTTGTTAGTCAAAGCTTTGGACATATATTCACGGTCTTAATGTGCAGGCTACAACAAGTCTCCTTGAAATGCCCAATTAAACCAGTCTGTGTAGAATCTCCCTGTTAGTATTCCTCTGTTCCATTCAATCAGTCAAACCAATAAATTCTGACCCATTATAGCACCCCTAAAAACAAAAACACAGATCACACGCTGGTAAAGTTTCAGGCGGACTCGCCGGCATCTCCGTGGGCGCATTATGTGCGGGAGCAGTCACGTTTTGAGAAAGGCGTGCTCTAAACCCCCCCCCCCCCCCCCGTGACACGCACAGCGGCGTCGTAAACATGCAGAGCGGTGCTGTTATGCAGAATCCGCGGCGTATGCTAACCGCGGGCGTTAGCGGTGAGGCCATTACCGTCCGCACCTCCGGGGGACCAGTGAGCGGCGGCGGCGGCGGCAGCGGCAGTTTTCTCTCCACGCGCCGCGTCCCCGGACCTGTTTCTCCAGGCTTCCCTGCGTTCTGGCGACGCTTTGGAATTAAGCCAGGGGACGGATGGGTAGGGAAACAAGCCACTTGCTTTGATTCGCCGCCCAGGGACAGAGCAGAGCAGAGCAGAGCAGAGGCGCTTATTTTCCCCGGCTCCACGGATAACGCTAGCGAGCTGATGTTTCGTGGCAGCTAACGTACAAGGGGAAGGATTTTCTTTTCTTTTTTTTTTCTTCTCTTCTTCATAACCCAACGGGTTCATTTTAACACAAACAGCTGGGCTACACACAGTAACCCTCATACAATATGGACCTCACGCCTTAAACTGGTAGAGACACATTTAGAAAATCTTCTCACACCTGACATCACACCCAGGGTAAAAAAAATATGATTTAAAATCATTAGATGCTGGGTAAAAAGCTGGAAACACTGCTGAACACTCCTGAAGATCCCTGGGAGTTTTCAAACGAGCATGTTGCTAACCAAAACAAAAGAAGAATACTGCTCTGAACAGGGTAATGTACATCAGGTAATTATTTAAATCAGGTCAGCTGAACACGCATTCTTAACACTGTGCCCATCAGCGTCCTCATTCTGTAGCACCCTGCTTCCAGAGTCACGAGAGCGGTGTCAGACCAGCCAAAATCGGATTTCACAATACAGAGCACAACATAAAATGGGGCTTATTTATTTATATTCAGCTTTCCGTTTCAGTTTTCTGGTTAGTTTTTTTTTTTAAGGACAGGCAAACACATTCAACCTAAATTTAAATGTCATCATAACAGTAGGTACTATTTCTACCTTGCCATCGCGTGCCGTATCTCTGAGATTCATGTTCTGGTTTGAATCTGCACTGCGTGACATTAAAATGATCCCACTTCCCCCCCGTAGGACAGCAGAGGTGCGCGCGGTTTTCGAGTACTCACATGCGAACTGAAGGAGGGCGTCCCGGCTCAGGACGCTGCCGAAAAGGTTGGTGGCCTTGCACTGGTACTGCCCCAAATCCCGGCCCTCGCTGGGCTCCGCGATGACCAGGCTGCCCTCGATCTGCGTGTAGCGAAAGTCGCTTCCCACGTCCAGCTCGGTCCCGTTGAACATCCATCTGCGGGTACCAGCACACGGTCAGGACAGGGCCCACACAGGGGAAACGTGGCGAAGATGAAATCTGTGAGCTCCTGCTTTCTCAGGAAATTTCTGCATTATTGTCTATAGGTTCATGACCTCCTGGGCCATGATGACATTTCAGTCATGACCCCTACTGCCTTAGGGCCCTGGGTAGTCACCCCTTGATGGACAGCTCACATGATAACTCTTTATTGTATTGTTCTCTCCTGCAGTGATGAAGTTCTGGAGAAGCATATCAGAAAGGGAGCATACAGGACCAGATCCAGAATAAGATTATTACATTACATTACATTCATTTAGCAGACGCTTTTATCCAAAGCGACGTACAAAAAGTGCATTTTCATGATCGTAGACAACTGCTGAACACGGGTTCAGTAAGGTACAATTACTTATTTTGTAGATTATGTAGCCAGATGTAGCTGGTTTTATTGGAATGTAACCAGAATCCAAGGGTTAATACTGATCCTGTGAAAAGTGGCATGGGTTATGTTATTTCATCATCACAGTGAGTCAGGACCTCAGTCTCATTCAGATGGCACCTCTTATAGCAGTGTCCCCATCACTAAGCTATGGCACTAGAATGTTCTCCCCCCCAACATTGTCTGTCAGTACAGGCTTAATATTCCAAGGAGGTCTCCCAAACAAGTATAACCCAAGCCCAATACTTCTTAGCTTCAGCAGTTTATGAAATATATACAGGGGGAAAAAAAGCCACTTTCATTTTTTGAACTTCAAGAACGGAGAGTCCCTATAAATAACTGGGGATTACAACAGGTAAACATAAATATCACTTTCCATTTCCAGTGTTTGGCAAGATGCAGGAGGGTTGGGGTCCATTCTAATTTGTGGCAGTCCATTCAGGAAATTAATTGAAATTCACTTCATGCATCAAACAAAAAATGCCAATAATTCCCTAGGAGAATTCAGTTAATTAAACCCCAGATTTGAATTTTAATTGATTTCCTGAATTGACTGAACTGAGATGGAGCCGGTCCAAACTCTGCTCAGTGTTCCTGAGTTCTCCTGGCATTTCCTGTGGGAGGTCTGTAGCGTTTATGAGCTCACAAACTCTGCGACGCGCTCATAAAGACACACCTGTACGCGCTCATAAAGACACACCTGTACGCACTCATAAAGACACACCTGTACGCACTCATAAAGACGCACCTGTACGTGGGTGAAGGGTTTCCTCTCGCTTCACAGATCATCGTAACTTTCTTCTCTTCAGACTCCAGCGGAAATATGGTATCGTCAGGCTCCTGAACAAACACCGGTCCAAACCTCGCATTTTCTGGAGGAAAAAAAAAACACAGAGTACATAAAAAGACGATAAACAACATAACTTCACTTCTTCTTTAAAAGAAACTATGATATTTACTTAAAATGAGGGAAGGTATATCCTTGGTCATACCAAGTTTTTCAAAGCTATGTGCGCTCTGTGAATCTGTCCAACCAACAACTTGCCCTGGGTTTCATGGATAGCGGACTGCTGTATGAAGCTACGACAGGTCAATTTCCTTTTGATACGTCTACACTTGAACCCATGAAATTGGAGTTACTGTAATAAAGCCATATTTCAGAGCAGTGTTTTTTTTTTTTAAATGCTAAACTGGATTATCTGAAATGAGTGATAATTTGTATGTTTGGCCATATGTTGAGTGTAACTGGTGTAATATCTTGATGACGTATTGTATTATGTTCCAGTATATTTAGAGTGTATTTTGGTGAAGGCTGGGGGCGATGGCAGCAGGCTCTACCGGGCCGGGCTGTTACACCGGTCCCGTCGCCCCAGTTTGTCTGTTTCCGCACATTTCCAGAGGCACCAGAGCCCAGAAATCGAAAACAGCAGCCTGTCCCGTTCGGTTTCCGCCAGGCGCCATCACCAATCACTCGCGAGCCTCTCGTCTCCGCCCACCCCCTCCCTTTTTCCAGCGCAGCTGCCGTCACAAATAATTCAGCAGAGGATTCCGCCGTTGCCGTTGCCGTCGCCGAGGGGGCCGCGTTCCCGCCGCGGGAAAGTCCCTTTTTCCCTCCCGCCCGCCCGCCAACGATCGGGAACCGAACGCCACATCAAAGACACGCCCCCGCTGCGCCTCGTCACAGCAAAACAATATACATAAATAAATAAATAAATATTATATAACAACAAAAAAACCGGTAGTGCCGCAGCAGAGAGCGTTCTATTTCAGACCGTCACTCTTAGTCCCTCCGAATTAGGGTTTGCCCGTTGCCGACAGCATCCCGCCGTTGTCCCCGCCCGTCTCCAGGAAGAGGCTGGCGTTGTTTTTGTGATGTGAGCGCCTGCGTTTCGTTACAGTGTGTTTACCTGGGGGGGCGTGGGGGGGTGGGTGCAGGCAGGGAGGCGGAGACGCAGGGCCGTCGGTGTTAAGTATTAAAAAGTTTATGCTCTATTTTACGGCTAATCACAGTTTGCCTTTTGGGTGCTCCGGGCGTTCTTCGGCCTCGTTCCTGCCGCCGTGTTTCGGGTTCTCTTTCTTGTGTGTGAAGTGCGGAGAGACACAAGCTGCCCTTGCTCGTCAGAAGAAGTGAAATACGGCTGACAGCCAAAAAAGAAAAAAAAAACAGAATAAAAAAACACTGAAAAGTTCAGCGTATCCACACGTCTGCTACAGCAGCACTTACCGTAGCATACACAGTACTGTAAAAATATTGAGAAAACTTTTTTTCCTGCAATTTATTATATAAAGGGCTTGTACAGATGGATGCACAATACAAAACAAACACACACGCGCACCCGCACACCCGCAGACGCACGCACAAACACACACACACACACACACACACCAACAAGTACATTTTCTTGCTTTACACCACAAACCCCCAAATGCTCCTGCCCCCTGCCATTGTAAAGCTGGCTGGTCCTTAGTAATGTACATGATCAGATTGAATATACTTAATCACACTTAAAAAATATGTATTGACCAATCAGAAGCACATAGAAATAATTGAAAGAATTTTTTAAAAAGAACCCAGAAATGTAACTACAAGAACTTTAGGAACTACCCTGACAATCACTCCAGGATAATAAAAAAAAAAGTAATTATTCCCTTTAATCAGCGTTTGTATTTAGTGAGATGCAGGCAGGCAATTAGCAGCGTCTCTGCATAGGCCTGGCAAACAAAAGGAAATCTGTGAGAGAGCCCAGCCGCTCCCGCTCTCCGCCACACAGCGTCGAGCCCCCGCGCAAACCGACCGCCTCCCGACCGAACCCGCGCCTTCAGACGGCGAAGAGCGACCTCCTCATCGCTGAACACGCTCCCCGAACACACACACGCGCCCACGCGCTCCCCACGCGCTCCCCACGCGCTCCACACGCCCACGCACTCCCCACACGCTCCCCACGCGTGCCCCACGCGCTCCCCACGCCCACGCGTGCCCCACGCGCTCCCCACGCCCACGCGCTCCCCTCCCCACGCGCTCCCCACACGCGCGCCCACGCACTCCCCTCGTTTACAGCCTTCCGCTCCAGCGGCTCCGCGCCGTTTCCTTCCGCGGTTAATAATTCACGCCCCGCGCGTCGCCGTGGGCCGAGGCCGCGTCGTTCTGCTAAAACACACAACGCCGTTCCAGCCCCCAGAGGAGGAGCAGAAGATCAGCCCCCGCCGGGGAGCAGCACTCACCAGCAAGACGAACGCTGAGCAGACTGGGCGCCTCTGTCCTCCAGGCTCATTACCCACAAATCAATTGGTGGCCTGATTTCTATTTTATATGAAATTCTCAATTCGTTTAAAATATACTGTATATGAAAGCTAACCCCCAGGAAACCATGGCAAATTGGACACACGCAACCATTCATAATAAAGTCTTCCGAGACTTAAAGACAATATGTGATAAAGGTCACAACTCATCTGACAAATGCATCATGCGTAGAACTAATGCATGTACGCCACATGATTACATAACTATCATTTCATAACGCATTGAAAGAATACAGAAAAAGTTCTAAATCCCTTCATTTTCTTTATTTCCATTGTGGCATACACTAGTCTCTTCATTGCTGAAATACATTTGTACATTTTCAGTTTCACCTTTCTAGAGAAAAGAGCTATCATTATATCCATTACATTTATATTACATTACATTTTATTTGGCAGACACCTTTATCCAAAGCGACAATCCCACATTCTGGATGTATTACTCATATCCAAAGCAAATGTGCATATCAGGAACCCCATATATCTACAAACCAAGGAAACCTTTGCTCAGCATTGACTGACCGACATTGACTGACTGACATTTTTGAAGCTGGGAGAGACTTCCTGTTCTCAGGGAGATAATAAAACAGAAATAAGCCAGCTGTGATGTCACTTGGAGCTGCACCAATCAGAGTACACAGGCAACAAGCATCAGAACGACACCAATGGCGATTGGTGGATACCTTCTGGCTATACTTCCGGAGTCCATGAAATAGAATTACCAAGAAAGTCAGACAATATCCACCAAGCACCAATAGCATCGTTTGATTGGTTGTTACTAACAGATGTATTCTATGATTAATGCCCTTTATGTTTTTTTAAATGAGATAAGTGACATCACAATGGTCTTGTTCTTATTCTAATATGGACAGCATGTCACAGAGTTTGTCAGCTGTGCCAGGGGAACTGAAGAACACTGCACAGCCAGAGTTCCATCTGGGTTCAGGCCGAGCCAATCAGCAGCAGCGGGCGAGGTGGGTATATGTGCCAGCAAACTCGAGGCCCTCTCTCTCTTCTCTGCTTCCCATTATCCCTCCTTCACCGCTCCTGCTCATCAGAAAGAAGGCCCAGGACAGAGTCTGGCTTCACCCTCGCAACGGGACTCACCTGTCAGGTGATGCTACCTAGCGAGCCGAAGAACTCAATTTTACAACAAGGCTCTCTCGCCTCTTAACTCAGATACAGACTTTTTTCAGTTCAATTCAATTCAGATCCTATTCAATTCAATCCAATTCAATTTATTGTGTACTGCGCTTTTTTCATAGAGCTGTCACAAAGATGCTTTGCAGAGAGCAGGAGGAAAATTGGGCAGAAACCAGGCCTGAACCCCAAAAAAGCAAGCGAGGTAAAAACTCCCCAGTGGGAAGAAAAAAAAGACCCAAACTGTGGCGAGAAAAAACCCCCCAGCGGGGAATAAATCTGGGGAGGAGATGGCCGGTCTGGTGTAAGACTCGGACTACGGTCAAGTCGCTGGTTTTTGTGTAGAAAATTAAACCGTCGGCTTGGTTGCCAGGGAGACGTGCGGGAGACGCGCGGACATGCCGGCGATCGTTTCCCAGGGTTCCCGGCGTGACCCCTGACCTCTGGGACACCCCCCCCCCCCCCCGCTGTGCAGATGAGAAGGGACCCAAAAAGGGACCCGTCCCAGTGTCAGACAAGCTCTGCCTCCACGGCAGTCTTCCTCCAGCATCGAGGCTCACTGAGCGCACAGTCAACCATGCGCCCAAAGCCTTCAAAAACTGACTTAAAAGTAGTTAAAAAAATACAAATGTAACCGTAAATTGTGTAAAACAAAATACTAACGTATCAAAATGCCTCTACATTGGATGTCTTTCTGCAGACGTTAGCTGACTGGCAGCAACAAATTGTGTCTTAGTTACAGATAAAATTACCGTTGCTAAGTATTTACACGTGATTTACACGTATAAATAAGGAAGCAGGACTTGCCTGTCTCTGGGCAGCCCTCCTTGCAATATCAGAGGGTTCCCATCAGCAACATTCCATTTGGATGGAGAAATGAAACGCTTATATTATTCCTCATTCCTTAAACGCTTATATAAGTCATGTGTAACAGGGGGAAAAAAATGATTCGGCTTTCCAGTTTCTACACAATGTCCATTCAGTGTATCTGAACAGGCCATAACAATGGATTCACCAACAAGGTCAGCAGATCCGCGCATAAAAAATGAAAGAGAAGAGCTTCTGTTCTGCGCATGGACTCTGAGAGAGACAGCACTTAAAGCATTCCGTTTTCTCCATATTTCTCCCACTCAGTAGGTGCCAGAAGACAGGTTTCAAAACGGCCATGACAGGGCTTGATCACATTTTCTTACTGGTTTCGAAACCACAGTTATACATAGCAAAACAAAAAAAAAGAATGGAAAAAGGACCCAATTTTTTATGGCAGGTTTCCAGACCTGGTAGCAACTCAACGTTCACACACTCCAAAACATCCTCAAATGTGTTAATGCGCTGACAGCAGCGGTAAGAACCAACCAGCAGCTGCACAGCGCGATACGCTGAGGTGTGGAGCACAGACCGCCACGTGTCGGGAGCACAGACCACCACCAGGAGCACAGACCGCCACAGACCAGGAGCACAGACCGCTACATGTTGGGGGCACAGACCGCTACGGGTCAGGAGCACAGACCTCCACCAGGAGCACAGACCGCCACAGACCAGGAGCACAGACCGCTACATGTTGGGGGCACAGACCGCTACGGGTCAGGAGCACAGACCTCCACCAGGAGCACAGACCGCCACAGACCAGGAGCACAGACCGCTACATGTTGGGGGCACAGACCGCTACGGGTCAGGAGCACAGACCTCCACCAGGAGCACAGACCGCCACAGACCAGGAGCACAGACCGCCACGTGTCGGGAGCACAGACCGCCACAGACCAGGAGCACAGACTGCCACAGACCAGGACCACAGACCGCCATGTGTCAGGAGCACAGACTGCCACGGGTCAGGGGCACAGACTGGCACGGGTCAGGGGCACACGCTGTGGAGGTGCCTGAGCTCAGGTTCGGCACAGGGACTGGGGGGAATGTCAGCGGCAGCGACGGCACTTCAGTCAGCCAGAGCAGAGCAGAGAGGCCTGTTCTCCCCCCTCCCCCCCTTCCCCCTCCCCCCCCCCTCCCCATGACAGGCAGGAAATGTGAAAGCAGTAAAGCCAGGGTGACAGCACTCGCTCGTAGAACCTGGGGGTAGGACCGGTGGGGGGGGGATGTGTATGACAGCGCTGGATCGCAGAATGCGCGAAGGCGCGGGCGGGGGGTTGTGGTGTATAACAGAGCTCGACTGCTGAACGTGTGTGTGTGTGTGTGTGTGTGTGGGGGGGGGGGGGCGGGATGGCAGCGGTCGCTGTGACGGACACGCCGCAGTCTGAACACGGTGAGAGGAGCTGACGGCAGCGAGCACAGCGGGTAACTCCGTCGCTCAGCGCCGACGGGCGGAAGTCCTAAATGAGAATGGCGCGGGCAGCACGGTGGTAAAGGCCAGTCCGCGAGGTGCCACGCCCGTACCTACGGGCACCGTTCTCTCTTCCCACATATCTGCACACCTCCCTGGGCCGTCCTTCACAGCCACCGCACATACAGACTCCCAACAACAACAGCAACACACACCGCCAGGACACAACAGAAGCTGGCGCAAATACACCTGGGCGTGGCTCCCTCTCTCTCCCTCTCTTTTCTCTCTCTCCCTCGCTCTCTTTCCCTCCTTCCCTTCCTCCTTCTCTCTCCCCCTCTCCCTCCCTCACTCTCTATCTCTCTTTTCTCTCTGTCTGTCACCCTTGCCATTTAATTTCTTTTTCTTTTTATTCTCTTTCTTCTTATCCCTTCCTTTTTATCTTTCTGTCTTTCTCTCTTGCTATTTATTTTTCCAACTTTCTCTCTATTTTACCATTTAATTATCTTTATTCTTTTTCTCCCTCTCCCTTTCTCTCCTTCTGACCTTCACTCTTGCTATTTATTTCTTTTCACTCCCTTTCTCCTTCCCTGTCTCCCTCCCTCCCTCTCTTTCTCTCTCGCTCTGTCTCTGTAACCTCGCTCCCCCTCTCTCTCGCTCTCCCTCTCTCTCTCAGTGTCTCTGTAACCTCACTCTCTCTCTCTCTCTCAGTGTCTCTGTAACCTCACTCTCTCTCTCTCTGTGTCTCTGTAACCTCTCTCTCCCTCTCTGTGTCTCTGTAACCTCTCTCTCTCCCTCTCTCTCTCTGTGTCTCTGTAACCTCTCTCTCCCTCTCTCTCTCGTGTCTCTGTAACCTCTCTCTCCCTCTCTCTCTCCTCTCTCTCTCTGTGTCTCTGTAACCTCTCTCTCTCTCTGTGTCTCTGTAACCTCTCTCTCCCTCTCTCTCTCAGTGTCTCTGTAACCTCTCTCTCCCTCTGTGTGAGGGATGTGCTCTGTCGGGTCCTGTGTGATCATTAAAGGGAGGCTGTTTCCTCTCAGTCCGGCCCTTTAAGGCTAAGGCAGAGACGGACGGCTGAAAGGCGAGCAGCGGTCCGGCGAGGCCCACCGGGCTGTGGGCCGAGCCTTCCTTTGTGTCCCCGCAGGGCCACCGTACGCAGGCCCTACAGCGCTCAGACAGACAGCGGCGGGGGAGGGGGGGGCTTTCAGCCTCGCAGACACACAGAAGAACCCCCCCCCCTCCACTGAAAGATTAAACGGCGTCAGGTGGGTCTCTTAAGAGGCGGGAGGCTGAGAGTAAATGACTGCTCAGGGCCACACGCTGCTCTGCGCTGACATTATCCCAGACTCACGCTGTCTCTGATGAAAGTGAAGAAAATGAGCGCCCCCCCCCCCCTCCCCCCCCACCTCTGTCACTTCATGTCACTTAAACGTTGAAAAGGAATAAATATTTATTTGATGTGTTTTACCCTCTTTTATTCATGTAGTAAATGTGGCCTATTTTGGATGGTGGTTACAGTGGTCACACAGGGCCCACTAGACCTTAAATATCTTTGCAGAAATAAAAAGTTTTTGAAAAAATAATAATGAAAAAGGGCGAGCGTTTGTCACACAGGGCTTGGCATCCCTGACTGCACAATGGCCTCATCTGGGGAGCGGAGTACCTGCCGCGGGCCCAGCTGAGCTCCACGGACCGGTCTGGTGTTCACGGCCCTCGTGAAAACTCAGCGCCTGCGTGATTTTCCGTAAACACACACACACACACCAGTCACTTTTTTGTGAACGACACAAAAATCTGCGGTCTCCACGGCGACAGTGCTGTAAATGCACATCAAACGCAGATGCAGATTGCATTTTCAGTGCGTATCGACCGGCTTGCGTTCCGTTACTTAGCTGAGGAAAATAAATAAATAAATAAAACATTCTTTTTTTTTTTTTAAACGTCACTTTGATCATTTTGCTAAGCAGCTGCCGCGCGCGGCACGTGGCGGTCTGTCAGTCTGGCGGTCTGTCAGTCTGTCAGTCAGGCGGTCTGTCGTCAGGCGGTCTGTCAGTCTGGCGGTCTGTCAGTCAGGCGGTCTGTCAGTCAGGCGGTCTGTCAGTCAGGCAGTAAGGCACCGCCGTCTGCCTCCCTTCCCCCGACCGCGTGGCGGCTCTGACAGGCGACGCCTGTCCCCCAGAAACCTCGCTATGATGGATTTCATCAACAATTACTCTCCCGCCACATCCCGTCCACGCACCTTACTCGCGGTAAATCTGCGTCATATTTCTGCTAGAGGCGGAATGTGGGGGGCGGAGTCGGGGGGGGGGGGCTGACGGGTTGTTACGGCGACACACCTCGACAGCCTCCTCTCACCGCTTCGGCTCGACCTGCACGTCTCCAACGCCCGCTGTTTCCACGGCAGCGCGGCTGAACAAAGACCCCGCGCTACGGCGGAGCCGCGGGGAGCTGCCGCTGTTTCACGGAGTGGAATCTTCCAGAGAGAGAACTCCACAAGATCAACACTCTGCTCCACAGCAACTGCAGCACAATTTAAATTATTCGAAGCAAAATTAAAAATGGTAAAAACATAGATTATGGTGGCAGTAAGACTGGGCCCTCATGCAGTGCATAGTGGCTGAAAGCACATAAAGACCTTCCTGTGAGAACGGACACAAACATCGACCAAAAACCACAGAGTCAGCGGAGAGCGTGTATAACAGAGAGAGTGAACCACACGGCACGCGGTGGTGACAGAGAGGAGGTGACTGAGAGGCAGAGAGGAGGTGCAGAGGTGATAGAGAGGCAGTGCGGAGGTGACAGAGAGGCAGTGCGGAGGTGACAGAGAGGAGGTGTGGAGGTGACTGAGAGGAGGTGACAGAGAGGCAGTGCGGAGGTGACAGAGAGGAGGTGATAGAGAGGCAGAGAAGAGGTGCAGAGGTGACAGAGAGGCAGTGTGGAGGTGACAGAGAGGCGGTGTGGAGGTGACTGAGAGGAGGTGACAGAGAGGAGGTGCGGAGGTGACAGAGAGGAGATGCAGAGGTGGCAGAGGCAGTGTGGAGGTGACTGAGAGGGTGATAGAGAGGCAGTGCGGAGGTGACAGAGAGGAGGTGTGGAGGTGACTGAGAGGAGGTGATAGAGAGGCAGTGCGGAGGTGACAGAGAGGAGGTTATAGAGAGGCAGTGTGGAGGTGACAGAGAGGAGATGATAGAGAGGCATTGTGGAGGTGACAGAGAGGAGGTGATAGAGAGGCAGTGTGGAGGTGACTGAGAGGAGGTGACTGAGAGGCAGTGCGGAGGTGACAGAGAGGAGGTGCAGAGGTGACTGAGAGGAGGTGACAGCGAGGCAGAGAGGAGGTGCGGAGGTGACAGAGAGGCAGTGTGGAGGTGACTGAGAGGAGGTGAAAGAGAGGCAGTGTGGAGGTAACTGAGAGGAGGTGACAGAGAGGCAGCTCTGTGGCGAATAGCTGTAGAGCACAAGGACGGTGGGATGAAAGGAACACCGCAGACAACCAATAGGAACTGAGCGGTAAGAACAGCCCCTCACAGGAGTAATTACACCTGCCTTACACAAGAGCGTAAATTAAAATCCAACCTGGCTCCCCTTGGAAACAAGCGATATTTTTACAATGGCAATGTTCTAAACAGCGCCAGAGGAAAGGAAAATGGGCATAATTGTGTCTTGTCCTCTCCTTGGTACTTTACCTTGCCTTGGCATTTTTTTCTTTTTTTATGAGATCATGAAAAGAAAGGGCTAAGTGCTTTGCACAAAGTGAACAGCTCACATGCAAGGACACAGTCTTGCAAATTAGAGCAATCTGGAGCCCTCGAAGTAATACCCTACATTCATGCGTGCGCTCTGCAGATGCATGCAGGTGGAAAGTGATTTCCTCTGATCGTGGGCACGCACGCACGCATCATCGATCTCTGAGCTGAGCTCGAGGGCGAGCCCTTTACGCAGGGTCCTTGTGGACCGTGACCGCCTCTTCTCCTCCAGTGTGCAGTCAGCTGGGAGCGACACTGACACTGATGGAGCTCGGCCGGAGACGGTGAGAACCTCCTGTTTCAGCACGCGCGTCTCTCCTCACGGTTCGGAAGCGCCGCTCGAGGAGCCGGACAGGAAGTCGCCGCGGCGCGACTCGCACCCCGTGGACTGGCCAGTGACCGTTTCCCACCCTGCAGGTCACATGCAGTAGTGCTACAGGGGAGGGAGAGGAGAGTCTCTCACTGACCGAACTGGTTGCTTTTTGGGCACCTGTCCAGTGAGTGGAAGGAGCTACAGTGCAGTGGTGTTCTAGAGAATCCAGCGCTAACCTGAGTCTGGAGGGCTTAGCAGCGATCTGGAGAACCCAGTGTTAGCGCTCATCTAGATAAAGCAGCACTATTGCTAATCTGGAGAAGCCATAGCTAATGCTAACCTGGAGAAGCCATTGCTAACGCTAACCTGGAGAAACCAGCGCTAATTCTAACCTGGAGAAGCCCTCGCTAATGCTAATCTGGAGAAACCGGCGCTCCTGTAAATGCTAATTCGTACAAATCAATGCTAACGCTAACCTGGTTAGCTTAACAGCGCTGCTGAGCAAATAACTTACATTTCAGTTTCTTTTTCGGTGTTTAAATAATTAACAGATCAGCGGCGGTTTGATTATTTGAATTGTGGCTTAATTTGGTGGATAAATGGTGTCTAGGCCGAAGTCTGAGGTTTCTGGGTCCCAACACCCATCCTGGGATTACGGTAAATGCCTTAACTGGACCGAGCTACCCAAGACCCTGCATCCACCAACGATGTATTGTGATGTTACAAAAACATCCATAAAGAAAACGATAACATTACATAAAACAGTGTAAATACTCATGCAGCAGAACCTAATGCTATCAGCTCCGGTGACTCCACACACAAGCAGGCACATTATAAAAAAAAAATAAAAATCAATTTTACTTATGAATTATGCAGGCTATTCAAATGGGCAAGAATAATGAATCATCTACATTTTCATGGTGTGCAAATCCATGCACTGTGGGTGAAACAATTTCATCTCATGCTTGAGGAAATAAAAAAATAAACTTATCCAGGAGGTGTTCAACATGTAATATATATGTAACACACAATATTTATTATTTATTTCTAATTATATATGATATGCTGTGTTAACATACCCTTACGATCTAAAACTCAACAACGCTAAGAATCCAGTATTGATTTAAGTATAATTTGAGAACTGTGTGCTGAGAGACGTTCCTTGGCGTAGGAACGAAACACCTATCCCACAATCCCTCAGCGATAGACAAGACGGGTTCCCTCCAGATAATCACCGTGCCCTCCGGGGGGTGGGGGGGGGGCAGACTGGGGGAATCAAACAGCGGCTGAGGCTGAGCACGGCCGGCTCCGCGTTAGCAACTCAGGTGGTGGGGGGGTCTAAGGGGGGGGGGCTGGGGCTTCCTGACAACCTGCTGGTGCTGCATGGTATTGATTGTGTGCTGCCAAAGTCAGCTGAGTCGAGTAACCGCTGCTCTAGTTTGTGGAAGCCCTCAGGTAAAAAGAAGAAACTCAGACTTATTCAAACTTCACGGTGATAACCACAAAGTCTAAAACACCAAGAAAAGCTAGGGTCTTTGTGTGAACAAAACTGTGGTTAGGTAAATGCAACGACTCATCTTTATCAGACACCTGTTGCTAACCAATAAGAAACAAGAGCAAGGTCCGACTGTATGATCTCTCATTCATGCTTTGGAATTACTCTGACTTGTTAGACTTTTTCCCTGATTAATTAATCATTAAATAATTTTGGAATACGAGAAACCAGTCTCTCTTCCTTCATGTTAAAGTGAGATTTCCACTACACCACATTATTTATTTATGACTGTGCCGGATACACTGGGGGGGTCCCTGCTGGGATTGAGAAAACAAATCTCTCCCGTTTTTTATTTATTAATTTTTTTGGACAAATTTATCCATCAGAAAACTTGGCTCCTGGGTTGATAGCCAAAGCCAGGGAGAGAGCTGGATCCTGCCGTGACCTCTGCTGCAGTCTCAGAGAGGACCAGACCTGGGTTTATCTGATACTGTACATAGAATTAAGAGCGCAGCGCATGACTCTCACAGAAATAAGAGCGCAGCGCATGACTCTCCAAATAGAGCTACCATGACCCCCCCCCCCCCAGTCTCAGAGAGGACCACACCCGGGTTTATCTGATACTGTACACAGAATTAAGAGCGCATGTGTCCTCCCCCCCCAGAATAGCGTGCGTGACTCCACAGAATTAACAGCGTAGCGCATGACCCAGTCTCAGAGAGGACCAGACCGGTTATGATACCAAGATAGGAGCGTAGCGCATGACCCCACCCGAATAGAGCGCAGCGCGTGACTCAGTGGGCCGCTAGCGAGCTGAGCGCAGTAGACACCTCGGAAGCCAGCGGCGGTAGAAACTGCAAAGACAAGATGTATTTAGCTCAGCGTTTGATGTCACAGCAGGCCTGCCCAGAATTGATGGCCTGTATTGTTTTTTTTTCCTCTCTCTGAAGAATTCAGCTGAAGAGGAAGAGGAGTGGAACACTGCCTCGTCACACACAGGCTGTGTGCAGCAGGCCCGTACAGTGGGCAGACTCTGCTCTGTCCACAGTATCACCATGTGAGTGCACCATCCTGGCTCTCATCCAATAAGATGGTGGCAGCACATCAAGGCACAAAACGCTTTTCTCTTCTTTTAAACGTTCTCCTCGCTGTTTGCTCAGTGTGAATAGAGCAGCACAACAGATCACCCGACGGCTTGGCTGAAGCCTTTACCAGGGCTTATATGGAACACCAGAGGACTTTTTGGTCATAGTGATGATTCCACCCCAGCCCAAACTCCCCATGAATACCCCCCCCCCCCCGCCAACCCCCCCACCCCATGTAGGGTGACCAGACCCAAACAGGCCAAAGTCAAGCTGAGCAGGATCATTTTGTGGGATGTCGCTGGACGGAGTGGGATGGGGTCAAAACACAGGACTGTACTGCATGTGGGAAACCGGGTCACCTCGCCCCCCCCCCAATCCCCTCCCCACCCCTCTGCTCTCACCTTTGCTCCCCGGGTCCTCCTGGGACCCCCACAGGCCGAGGGGGGACAGGCGAGGGGGGGAGAGGGGGTCCGGGGGTCCCGCGCCGCGATGGCGCCGCGCCCGCGCCCCAGAGGCGGGGGGCGAGGAAGGCGAGCTGTCCGTCGGCGTCCCCGGCTCCGCCCCGTACGCCGCCGGGATCCGCCCCAGCGCTCCGGAGAATTCTGCAAGAGACATGGCGTCATGGTGATGCGTTTCCATGGAGACCGCACAAGGGGGGTCACCACGGCTACTCCACTCCGGAACACCCTTCCAGCACTGAGAGCAACACTACAGAATCAGTTAAAAAAATAAAAAAATAAATAAAAAAACTGGTCTCAACTGCATGTAGGCCCTTTCACTGCTGAATTGCTCGTGTCTGAATGGGTTGTGTTCTAAATGTTTTTACAGAGTGCTTTCACAGCATTATTTTCTGGTATGTCTGAAATGTTATGTCAATTACGAAAGTGATGTGCAGTTAAAGTGATTATTACTACGGTGGGATGCTGAGCAAAAAGAGCACGCAGAAATACCATCCATTGTGCTGCGATGGGCCTTCGCAAGAAGAAACTCGTTTGTTCCATGACATTTTAACTTTAGATTGGTGACTTTCTGTACTTTCGTACTTTTATTGCGTTTCTCGAGCAGCAGATTTACTGCAAACGCAGTTTTTTTTTGTCTGTGTGGACAGCTCTGCGGAGAGCATATTACAGCTATTGAGCTCCTTGATTAGAAAGTCTGCGCAGATGTTGAAAGACTTGGCTCAATCAGTCCCAATTACAACAATCTTTTTTTTTTTTTTTATAACTCCAGACTGGATTGCAGTATATTAATCTGCAAGACAAAAGCCCCCAGAAGCGCCATGTCTGCTGAGCCAGGAAACAGCCCAGCAGGAGTCCATTCAGACAGCCGCACACTCACACTCACACTCACACGCACACGCACACGCACACGCACACTCACACGCACACTCACACGCACACGCACACTCACACGCACACTCACACTCACACGCACTCGCACACTCACACGCAGACGCAGACGCAGACGCTGTGCTTTTCTGCTGCACTATTCCCAGCGTTCCTGCTCTGCACTGTGTCTCTCAGGTGACATACAGCTCCGTTGACCTTTGCTGCAGAGGATCCCAGCATACGGCTCGCACTCAACTCCCGAGTTCCCACGCTCCTCACGCATGCACTCCACTCGACACTCACACTCGACCTTCACTACTAACTCTGACCCAGTTCTGTATTAATGTTCCACACGCACACACACGCACACGCAACGCACAATACCACGTCACACTATCACTCACCTACTACCACAATCACATCACACACGCAACGACGCACTGTGCTTTCTACAATTCCACTCTGCACTGCACGGGGCACTAGTACATACACTCCGTACCTCTGCAGATCCTAGCATATGGCCTACAAACTCACTGAGCTCCATCCACGACATCTCCTCACGCACACTCTGGACTGCTTCACTATTAATCTTACTTTACTTATTAAGTTTATCCATGACATACATACGAACTATACACAATAACTACACTACATGATATACTACAATACTACATAACTACAATATACTATATATTACTAGTCACATATACTATATATATATATATAGTATATGCAAATTAACTACACCTATGTAATATATGAGTGTATGTATATCCTACTCTACTGTACTATAGAATTCTATACAGTATATTCAGCTCAGTGTTAGTCATTCTAAACCATTTTCATGAATGCACAAGCCTTCAAAGTACAACAAAAGAGTTTCAGGGTAAAGCAAACCATACAAGTAAAAAAAGGAAGGAAAAAAAAGAAAAGACCAAACACCAACGCAAAGTCACTTAACTGGGCATTGGGCCTGCTGCATTTGGCCCATAATGCCCGGGGTACTGTAGGAGGGAAAAACAACACCTCTCTTCTAACCTAATGTCAATCATCTCGCGCTTACGCGGTGGCCCGGAACATTCTGTCTCAGGTATTGTTCCGGAATATGCTATAAATGTCCCGGCTGGGTTCAGTTCGGGGGACGGGGGGTGACACGGTGACATTTGGATAGCGCCGGTGTCATTTTCCCTCATAACCTCTGGGTGAGTGCTCCCCCGCTCTGTGGAGGGGGAGAGGGGGGGGGGGGGGAGAGGGGGGCATTGTCATCTTCAAACACAGCCCTCTCTGAAGTAAAAGAGATGCTTTAGACACGGGCCGAAGGCCGTCACTCAGCACCATTAGGCAGAGTGGGATCAGACTCGCCTTCTCAGGGCACGAGTGCACCGGCACAGCATTACCGAGCCATCAGAACCCTGCCTGCAAAGGGGCATAGAAGCACATGCACTAGCATTGCCATCAGGCCGCAATGCCACTTCAACAAACTGCAGCAAGACGAGCTGAACACGCCGTAATACGC
>NC_057944.1:38666140-38726140 GCF_018555375.3 Anguilla rostrata | reverse complement strand
CCTGACCACAGCTGGCACAGACCCACGCTGACCTGGTAAATAAACACTCTGTGTACTCAGACATATAAAAATTCACTCCAGTCACCGAAGCCTAAATATACACACAGGCGTGGCAGTGATAGAATAGAATAGGACCCACCGCAGGGCCAAACCAATCTGGGAGACCAAATATCATTAAGAGAATTCGGGGCCATTACCACGAGAAGGGACAGGGCTTTATTAAACCCCAGTGGGCTTTCATTTGTTTGTTTCAAACTGTACCGTATAACTGCATAATTAAGAATAAAATAAACCGGAACAAAGCTCTCAAGAGTCCTCTGAGAGTTTATTATTTTTGACCTGACTTTATGACCTGCTGAAAAGCTTAGCCAAGTTTTTCTTTTCATTCCAACCGCAATTGGCGCAAAAGAAATGGGCCTATTTGGATATTTAAAAAAAACAAAAAAAACAATGGATTTTGTTGTCAAGCCGTCATCAGAGTTCCATTTTAGCACAAGTGCAGAAGGTCAACGCGTGTAAAAGTGAACTCCAAAAGTGTTACTACACGCAATGCATGCTGGGAGCATGCGGAGCTACAGCGAGAGAGCTGGCTGTTGGCACACTGCGGTGGAAGAACGACGCCATTCTCTGGCCGCCCTAAAGCGTCAGCTGGAGAGACGGGTAAGTTTTAAAAAGCGAATCCCAGCTGATAGCTCTGGGGGCCTCGCATTCACTCCCGAGGGTCGCTCTCTTTACGATGAAGAACAAATAATGTCACGCCGCCACCCCACAGCTCTGCCAAGGCGCGCAAAAAAGAGACAAAGAGAACAGAATTACAGCCACTTTCAGAAAGCAATATAGGTAAAACATAAAAAAGAAAAAGACTTTTTTTTCCTCCGCTTCCATTGCTCTCAAAGGCCGGAATTCTTTTGTCCACTCGAACTAGGTAAAAAAGAAAAAAGAGAGAAACAAAAAACTGAAATCAAAACCATCTGGTCTTTTATAGAATCTAATTGAGGCCACTAACACAGGTAATGGAGAAGGACTCGGGTTCCACCATATCCAGCTCACAGAAGAAACAAAGCCTAAAACAAAAATGCCATTATTAAAGGATAAGCCTGACACGCCTGAATCAAAACAAAACAGACTACTCAGTCATTGTTAACTCAAGAACATTCACTGAATACTTCTGCTGTTGTACATTAGCTGCCTTCTGTTCAGCCATTTGAAGCGAGCGTGTCTCCTCCGTGTGAAAACACTGTCGCTGAACGGAGCTGTGAAGTTGAGATTACAAGCCCCCCCCCCCCCCCCCCCCAATGACACGCTTCGTAAATTCCAACTTGTCGGGATCCCAGTCTTCTCGTTTGGGTCCCGGCTAATAGAGTTACGACGAGCCAGTCCGCCAAACAGCCGTTAAGATTAAAGCTAAAGAGAGAAGGAAAAAAAAAGAGTTGTGCCTGGCGAACTGAACTATCAACAAACGGCGTTAAATGAACAGATAGATGAAGGCTGCGTGCATCCATCCGTCCGTCCTTCCGTCCGTCCGTCCATACACACACTCACCTTCAGCCACGGTTCTGGAGGCGAGCCAGGGACAGGCCTGAGCCAGGGACAGGCCCCAGCCAATGACAGGCCTGAGCCAGGGACAGGCCCCAGCCAATGACAGGCGAGAGTCATCAGGACCGAAACGCTTTTGTCTGCTTGTCGAAGCTGAAGGGCACACGTGCAAATTGGCTGTCAGCTCCCTCTGATAAAGGCAATGATCCTCACAGATTGCTATGTAAGAGATCCCTCTTTCTCTCTCTCTCCCTCCCTCCCCCCCCCGTTCTCTGTCAAGCCAAAATGACTGAGAAGGAAATGGGCAATTTAGAGAATGGGTTTACTGCAGGGGCTGAACCATTTCAGGATTTTGCGTCAGCTTCTCCTCTTAATTAATTAGCACAATCATGTCTGGATCTGGCATTTGTGTAACCGCCAGGTACAGCCGCAGACTGCAGGTGTATCCGATAGATTTTACTGTGCTCAGGTATGGGAGTGAACCAGTGTAGTTCATAGAACTGTCAGAAAACTACAACTAAGGTAATTGGTTGGATTGAAAATCAAAATGCAAACCAGCCCTCCAAGTATGGGAGTTGTGCACCTCTGATATAGGGGGTTGTGATGTGATGTTCTGGGCTTCCAGGTTTGATTTCCCATGATGCATTGCTTGTGGAGGCCCCCGGCCAATGGTCCGCTTCAATGTGACTAGCCCGCTAGCGCAGGCAGTACTGTGGCTAACCGAACCTGCTAACATTGGGGCCAAGCTCTGGGCACATCAGGCAGAGCTGCCGCTAACGTCCGCGCCGCCGACCTCTTCTGCGTCCGGCCTAACTGAGCACAGGCTTCATCCCCTCAGATGTCTGGCTGTACACAGCGACAACGTTTCTGGGGGGGGGTGTTAGAGGAGTGAGTCAGTCACAGCAGGGCGGCGGGAGGAAACCGCTACGCTTACAAAAAAAATAAATCACCATCAGCGTACCGCGCCGATTCTCCAACCAGAGAAGGGATGCTCCACAGCAAGGCCCGGGTCAATTCCTTTTCAATCCAGGTAATTAACGGCAATTCAATCCATCAGTGGAAGCACGGCCATAATGTTCAATGGCTACTCTGCAATTCATCAATTTAAAGGCATTGTTCAGTGCTGCACGAGTGTTTAATGGTGTAGGCTGTAGGCACGGCAGAACCACAGAACTGTGAAAAACTGGGACAGCGTCTAGACAGCAGAGGGTAGGAGCTAACAGGCTGTCTGTCTGTCAGTCAGTCTGTCTGTCTGTCTGTCTGTCTGTCTGTCTGTCCATCTGTCAGCGTGTGGAGAAACCCGGGCGAGCGTGAGGAGGGGTTCGGAGAAGGCGGGTCACAGAGGAGCTCATTTGGGCTCTACTGTAGGACGAGTCCTATTAGAGCCAGCAGGGCCAGTGATAATCAGATCTGACAACAGAGGGAAATTAAACACTGTCATATCAGCTATGTTGCTTGTTACTGCAGTGTGCGTCGCTATGGATACAAGCGGCGATCGATACGCACGTGCAGCAAGGCGCGGTATCTCCCTGAGGGGGGGGCGGGGCGAGGCGGGGGCAGGGCGGGGCGGGGTGGGGCAGGGCGGGGGCGGGTGCGGGGGCGGGGCGGGGCAGGGGCAGAGTTAACAGCGCCCCCTGCGACTCCCAGCACTGTCTCTGCACATACAGGCCCGCTTTCTCTTCTTTTTACACACGTTAAAAATGTGAAGGGCCGTGCCAGGGTCCATGCGACACCCCCTGCCCCAGACACCCCCCCCCTCCCCCCAGACACCCCTCCTCCCCTCAGCCGCTCCCCAGGCATCGCTGGAAATAAGTGAGATGTTTGAGCCCGATGGGGTTACTACAACACAGCTTTGCACAGATACCTCATTCATGCACTGCCCTGGCAGGACTGCACAGCTACAGAACATCTTACTGTGTTCTGTGTGTGCGGGGGGGTGGGTGGTGTGCATGGGGGGGCGGGTAGTGATAGTGGTGTTGGGAGTGAAGGGGGGGGGTGTGTGGAGGGCTGTGTGGGGGAGGGGTGGTGGGGGGGTTGTGATGGTGGTGTGAGGGGGGGGGGCTGGCTGTCGTGAACAATCAGTCCAGCTCAGTTCTGTGTCCCCCCCCCCCCCCCCCGGGGGACAGCCTGTTTTTTCCCTCCTCCCTGCCGTTGGCCGTCAGCGTTCAGCATTAGCGTCTGGGGGCTCACAGCAGTCAGATGCTACCAGCCCACGGCAGGTCTCTTCATCACCGGCTAACTGCTTGCCCAACAGCCACTACGCATTCCAGGAACACTCAGCTCCAAACACAACACAGAGCCTTCAAAAATATGCTTGTAGGCCTGGCCTGGAGCGCCATCGGGTCTCTGTCCAGGAGGTTTTTTACCACAGATAAGTTCCACGGCAACAACAAGAAAAATTCAAGTAAATGACTGTATATAAAAATAAGTGACCTGCATCTTTGTACAGCAACAACAGATATGAACTCCAGTGAATTTATCAAAAAGGACAGGCCTGTCTATAATTTAGCAATGAGCTTCAAAAATAGACAACCACAGACTGACATTGGACTGAAAACAACTGCAGGTACAGCTTCAATTTAACAGTGTCCTTCCAAATAAATGATAATGTACAGTGGGATTGGAAAAAACTAGGCACCCTAGACTGGAATATTTTAAGCCACAATAAAATGTGCAGTGCTGAATCAACTCTGATTGAGAACATTTTATTCTGACAGTAAATCTGCTCGCTATTGAACTCAGACTCTGTTAAACTGACACTGAAAATTTGACTGTAAATAAATAAATAAGTAAATAAACAAATGTTCGGCTGAATATGCGACGGGTCAGGGTTTTGAGCAAAGTGTCGCATCTTGTCTCACGGCCGTATCGCTTACTGGTTTTTTTTTTTTTCCCCGCCCAAAACCGTAAAACTGGAGCCTCCCCACGGTGCACAGCGGCGACTCCTCAGCCCTCAGGGAGACGCCATTTCACGCTTCGCTCGCCCCCCCGCCACACATCCGCCACCTCCGCCACACATCCGCCACCTCCGCCACACATCCGCCACCTCCCCCACACATCCGCCACCTCCCCCATAAACGGGAAGAGCGGAGTAAATGAGAGTTACTACTGTTACTACTGGAGGAGTCTGTAATAGCTGTTATAAAGCAGTTACTACTGGAAGAGTCTGTAATAGCTGTTATAAAGCAGTTACTACTGGAAGAGTCTGTAAGAGCTGTTATTAAGCAGTTATAAAGCAGTTACTACTGGAAGAGTCTGTAATAGCTGTTATAAAGCAGTTACTACTGGAAGAGTCTGTAATAGCTGTTATAAAGCAGTTACTACTGGAAGAGTCTGTAATAGCTGTTATAAAGCAGTTATAAAGCAGTTACTACTGGAAGAGTCTGTAATAGCTGTTATAAAGCAGTTACTATTGGAGGAGTCTGTAATAGCTGTTATAAAGCAGTTACTACTGGAAGAGTCTGTAAGAGCTGTTATTAAGCAGTTACTACTGGAAGAGTCTGTAATAGCTGTTATAAAGCAGTTATTACTGGAAGAGTCTGTAATAGCTGTTATAAAGCAGTTACTACTGGAAGAGTCTGTAATAGCTGTTATAAAGCAGTTACTACTGGAAGAATTTGTGGTAGTTGATTATGATGGAATCCCTGCTTTTTTGAAGGAAAGAATTTGCTTTCAAGAGTGTAACTATGGAAACGCCCACAGGTGATGCTGCCTACAGGTCTTCTTCATTAACTCCAGTTCGCTCTTCACCCATGCAAGTCCTCGTTACAGCAGGTCCTGTGCTATTTGGTGAGCACAGGATGCAGTAAAGAGACTTTTCTCTTCAGACGAGTGCCAGGGAGGGCACTTAGCATGGCATCTCACGGGCCTGACATTCACACAGCCCAGAAACCACAATACGTCCTCAAATATAATGTCAGCCGAAATAATTGTAGCATTTCTTTCAAACCGGCTGAGGGCCACAGGAGGGTCTGCTTTTGTTGTAAATGACCTTTCCCAAGTGTGTGTGGATTTTATTTATTTTTTTAGCTATTTTTCTCTCTCTGTCTGTCAAGTTTGTCACGTTCTAATTTGGACGTGCGCTCTTTCAAGTCCTCCGCCCTTGAAACGCAGAGATGAAATGGATGCCGCTGCGCTGCCCCCCTGGTCCGTTTTGCACGACCGTTTGCGAGCGCCGCCGTAAAATATCCAACATTAAGCCGAGGGGGTGTGGAGGGGGGGGGGGTGTGGAGTGGGGGGGGGGGTGTAGATGGGCGGGGGGGGGTCGCTGTTTGAAACCCCCCAGGCGTGGTAATGCGCCCGTACTCAAACACCCCCGAGGTCTCTGGCGCATTACCCTGCGGAGACGAACGCGTGCGCAACGCGCTGCGCAGTCAGAGGGCACAGCACCGAGCCACGGCTGATTACAGCTCCTTTTTCACACGGCGGCCTTGCGCGCCGTTCTGCTCATCATCTACAGCGGGCATCCCAAAGGACCCAGAGCCAAACCACGAGGGGGGGAGGGGGGGGGGGGGACAATGCAAAAAATGCGAAAAGAAAATAAATCACCAGGACAGTTCTCTCCTATTAACGCGAGACTCTGTCGTTCGCCGAAGACGGAAACAAGCTGCCATTCTCGTGTGCCTCTCCCTCAGGCGGGTCAAGAGGCATTTAATGATGCGTAATGGCGTCTGTGTGATAGATTCCCCACTGGGGGAGAGAAGCCCCATCCGTTCCAGCCACGCACGCACACACGCCGCTCATTAAAAAGCCAACGCAGGCACACGCGCCCCGCCCCGCCCCACCCTGCCCTGCCCTGGCCGCCCCGCCCCGGCCGCCCGCCCCGCCTGACATTTAATTGGGACGTTCCCGTATTAATTATGCGGCGGGAAACCGCTTGATGGTTTGAGTGACAGTTGAAAATGGAATCCCATTGGCCGGTATGATGAGGCATTCTGGGAAAGCGTCCTAACGGGATTAAGCCATCGGGACCCCAGGGAGCAGGCGGTGTGTGTGGTTTCCCCTGACCTTTCTTCTTCTCGGGCTTCGGTGAACGAGGAGCTGTGGTGGTGACGGGCTGTCGGCGGGCCGCCTGGTTGAATGTCTGCAGTCACTCCCCACTGGGAGTTATTTACCTCATGTACCTGCTATTTGGGGGTTCAGGCCTGGTGTTTGCTCTGTTTGCTCTGCCTCTCGCCTTGCTACTCTGTAAGGTGTCTTTGTGACAGATCTCTGTAAAAAAGTGGCTATACAAATAAAATCGAATTGAACTGAATGGACTGAGCTCAGGGCTGTAAGCTAACTGTGGACAAAAATCACAGGACATCTACAGTACAGCTACAGCAATGATAAAGGCCACAGAGATCGTTTTTTTTTAATAAAATGTAAGAAGAATGTATTGGTCATAAATAAATAAAAAAAGAAAGAAGAAAAAGGTCTGTATTCTGCTGTCCTGCTGATAATAAATGTGACCGGAGTAAATTGTAGGTTAAGAGCACCTTGTGGCACTTTTATTATAAGAGAAAAATTGGCCAGATGATAAATGTACTGTAAGCTGGCACAGGCGAAGACCCCTAATAAAACATGAAAGAAATAAACCACGAATAAATGCAATGATATAATATCAAATCAATAATTATCAATAATATAACATAAAAAATACACAAGATATATTCCATTGTGAGCGCTGTGCTGTGCCTTAAACTAGCGTGCTTCTTATTACTGAGAGTTAACAGTGATGTTGGCTGATTTCTGTCCACCAGGCGATCTAACAGAGAGCGGGAGATTGGACCCTGAGTAAGGCCTAGTAAAAATCTCATCCATTCTAAAGAGCTGTTTTGGTAAAATAATAAAATATCTAGACATCAGTCTGGAGTTTCGCCTCATTGACGTAAGAATAGCTGAAAGTAATCAAGCTGGGATTTTCATCTTTCTTTTTTTAAATTTTATTTTCTCCCCCCCCCCCCCCCCACAATTTGCCTAAATTAATCACCTTTCTACACGAGAATTATGGACCGGAACATGCGTACCCCAGCCCTACGTTCAATGAAATCCCAGTGAAAATTAACTTTAATCGTGAGGCAATGAACTTAATTTGGGATGTTATCCATCTTTGGCACAGACTAACGAGTGCTAATTTCTATCGCTGCCCAGCAGCACAGGGAGAGATTAGAGTGCGTAAGAGCAGTGAGGACAGGTAGGGACCAGAGGATTCGTCGTTCGATCGTGGACTAGGGAAGGGGGTGTGGGTGGGGGGGGGGGGGGGGGTCAGACTTGGACCCTATCCAGTGACAGGGCCCCTGATAGTATTCCACCCCTACAACCCCCCCCCCCCGCACTAATGTGCACCAGGGGTTGTTATCAGGATTTCGTCATGGGATGGGGTGGCAGGGGGTGGTGGCTGGGGGAGGGGGCACACGATTGGCAGTTATATTAGCCAATGATAATGCAGTATTTTAGATGGGAAAACATGGCTGGCCCCTGGGGGGAGTGAGTACAGTCCTCATGCCCATAAACCAGTATTAACCGTGGCTATCGCTAGCCTGCGTGTAGCATGTTCAGAAAGACAGACGATGTCAAATCAGATTAAATCTCACAATAGCACTTCATTTAATTCTTTAGGTGAGGAGGACAGGCCTGTTATATAGTAGAGAACATAGGCAAAGGGGCAATAACTGTCACCTCTTCGATTTGTGGTGACACTATAATGATGAGTTTCAGCCCTGATGAACCAGAAATTCAGAAATGATTTGTGACATTAATTATATTATTCATTTTTTGATGGGGAAGAAAGAACACCTTTTTTTTTTTTTGCTAATAGGGTGTATGTTGAAATTTGAATTAGAAAAACTTGTTTGCTACTTTCATTGAAAAGAGTTGCATTTTAAACCAAGGATACAGAGGGTAAATTATGGATGTTTTTGCATTTTTCTATTGCTGCATCCCTTGGGGGGGGGGGGGTGCTGCTAAAATGTCTACCTTTCAGGCCAGAGAAGCCACCTTGAATCCACCAGGGGATTGGGTGACAGCCGAGTCGTCACATGATCTGCTTCGGCAACGCAAGGGCGAGCGCAGGGGAAAACAGAATGACTCAGCTGTGCACACCTCCAACAGGTAGGCAACGGACAGAGAGAGAGACATGCGCAGAGAGAGAGAGAGAGAGAGAGAGAGAGAGGAAGCGAGAGACTGAAGAAGAGACGGGGAGAGAGAAAGGGAAAGAGGAAAAGTGAGAGAGAGAGGGAGAGGGAAAGAGAGAGAGGGCGACTGAAGAAGAGAGAGAAAGGGAGAGGTAAAGAAAAGAATCGAGAGACTGAAAAAGAGCAGGAGAGAGAGAAAGGGAAAAGAAAGAAAGACATACATACAGTTAAGCCCAAAATTATTCATACCCATGCCAAATTTTGAGTTATAGTGAATTTTTATTAGACGAATAGGTTTCCTCTGGCTGGAAATGACAGAAGAAGGTGACAAAAGACGGTAAGACATTGTGTTAGAGATATTAATAAAAAATGTTGCCTATTTCTATGTTTTTTTTTTGGATCTGCAACACAAGCACGGGCAAAATTTGCTAAAAAATGCTAATGAGTCTTTAAAAGTTTCATTAGAATCTTTCAATTCCAACAGGCAATTTAGACCTCAGCTCAATATTTGTTTGCCTAATGTTCCTGCTGATAGATGTGCAACGGCTCAGTGGGTTTCAATAGTCACACACAAAGCATTTCATAGTGCTTATTACCTGGTGGCACACATTCACCCCAACAGTAATTGTTGGGGGCCGCACATTAATCAGCAGCGCTAAGTACGATATGATTTTCACGAAAAGGAGGGATATGATTTTTTTAATTTTTTTAAATCCTGTAATATCCGTGTGTAGTTCAATAACGGCAAAATTAAATAACAACAAAAAGAGCAAAGGAATCCAATATTGGACAGATGTTGGGAGATAGGCTGCCAGTCCTTTTCATTAAAGCAAATTAGATCAAGAATCCAATCAAGCACATCTGGCCCTGTCCTCTAAAACTGAAACCATAACAACACCTGGGTCAAAACACACTCACACACACACACACACACGCACACGCACACGCACACACACACACACACACACACACACACACACGCACACACACACACACGCACTCACGCACACACACACACACACACACACACACACGCACACACACACACACGCACACACACGCACACATACACACGCACACACACGCACACACACACACACAGATACACACGCACACACACGCACACACACACACACACATACATGCACACACACACTCACACACAGACTCGCGCACACACACACAGACACACACGCACACACACACACACACAAAAGCAAGCAAAGTCAGATGAAAACCCACAGCGTGCGTCTGGATAGGCGGAGCCAAAATGAGCCTGTACCAAAGCCGTACCCCTCCTGCAGGCTCGAGCTCGTCCACACGGACCTAAAATCCACAGGTCCGACTCGGGTCCCTGGTGCACGCTTCCGCTCATCCGGCCGGTCTCAGTTTCCCGGGCATCATGGGAATTCCCATCCCATCCCATCCCATTCATTATTAATGAGGCCAGCGGAGCGCGGGGATCTCATCAGAGCACGGAGATAGCGTCTCCCTCTCACACAGGCCCCCGCAGATAAAGACCGTCTCACACAGGCCCCCGCAGATAAAGACCGTCTCCCTCTCGCACAGGCCCCCGCAGATAAAGACCGTCTCCCCCCCACACAGGCCCCCGCAGATAAAGACCGTCTCCCTCTCACACAGGCCCCCTCTCACACAGGCCCCCGCAGATAAAGACCGTCTCCCTCTCACACAGGCCCCCGCAGATAAAGACCGTCTCCCTCTCACACAGGCCCCCTCTCACACAGGCCCCGCAGATAAAGACCGTCTCCCTCTCACACAGGCCCCTCTCACACAGGCCCCGCAGATAAAGACCGTCTCCCTCTCACACAGGCCCCCTCTCACACAGGCCCCGCAGATAAAGACCGTCTCCCTCTCACACAGGCCCCCTCTCACACAGGCCCCGCAGATAAAGACCGTCTCCCTCTCACACAGGCCCCGCAGATAAAGACCGTCTCCCTCTCGCACAGGCCCCGCAGATAAAGACCGTCTCCCTCTCACACAGGCCCCCGCAGATAAAGACCGTCTCCCTCTCACACAGGCCCCGCAGATAAAGACCGTCTCCTCTCACACAGGCCCCCGCAGATAAAGACCGTCTCACACAGGCCCCCGCAGATAAAGACCGTCTCCCCCCACACAGGCCGCCGCAGATAAAGACCGTCTCCCTCTCACACAGGCCCCCGCAGATAAAGACCGTCTCGCACAGGCCCCGCAGATAAAGACCGTCTCCCTCTCACACAGGCCCCCGCAGATAAAGACCGTCTCCCTCTCACACAGGCCCCGCAGATAAAGACCGTCTCCCTCTCACACAGGCCCCCTCTCACACAGGCCCCCGCAGATAAAGACCGTCTCCCTCTCACACAGGCCCCGCAGATAAAGACCGTCTCCCCCCACACAGGCCCCGCAGATAAAGACCGTCTCCCTCTCACACAGGCCCCGCAGATAAAGACAGTCTCCCTCCCACAAGGCCCCGCAGATAAAGACCGTCTCCCTCTCACACAGGCCCCGCAGATAAAGACCGTCTCCCTCTCGCACAGGCCCCCGCAGATAAAGACCGTCTCCCTCTCGCACAGGCCCCCGCAGATAAAGACCGTCTCCCTCTCACACAGGCCCCCGCAGATAAAGACCGTCTCCCTCTCACACAGGCCCCCGCAGATAAAGACCGTCTCCCTCTCACAGGCCCTCGCAGATAAAGACTGTCTCCCTCTCGCACAGGCCCCCGCAGATAAAGACCGTCTCCCTCCCACACAGGCCCCCGCAGATAAAGACCGTCTCACACAGGCCCCCGCAGATAAAGACCGTCTCCCTCTCACACAGGCCCCCGCAGATAAAGACCGTCTCCCTCTCACACAGGCCCCCGCAGATAAAGACCGTCTCCCTCTCACACAGGCCCCCGCAGATAAAGACCGTCTCCCTCTCACACAGGCCCCCGCAGATAAAGACCGTCTCCCTCTCACACAGGCCCCCGCAGATAAAGACCGTCTCCCACACCGGTCCTGCTGCGGTTAGCAGACCACGTTCTGCCCCTTTTGGAAACAGAGAAAAAGCCAGTGATTAAGGAGAATAAGCAGATTTAGCTGAATAATTACCGCGAGCGCTGTAAATCAATGCTGGGCCGGATAAAACATGGGGAGAAACAGCTGGAACTAACGCCTGAAATGAATTCTTGTTTAATCCCAGACACACGTTTAATGGTCCTGTAAAAGAAAAAGAAAAAAAAAAAGACCATTTTAAGCCCTGTATGCATGTTTGTGTCACTGCCTAGCTGCATATAATGGTTAATGACATGCTGAATGCTAGTATTGCTCTGACTTTGAATCTACTGTTTATTTGACACATCTGCGTTCGTAAACTGTAAAAGAACAAAAGTTTAGCACTAAAACATAATAAACCTTTGAATTCACAACATCTGTTGACGCAGCTGTGTATACATTTGGATAATTGTTCTTATTCTCTTTTACAATCCATTCATAAGGCAGGGTTTTTTTTTTTTGGGTAAAGCAGTTCGGGATAAGAAACTTGCTCTAGGACACAACAGCAGTGCCCCAGTTGGGAATCAAACCCGGAACCTTTGCATCCTATACCCATTATGGCACACTAATGCCCTTTTATCCACTTCTGGCCTAGTGTGTCCACCATGGTATGAGATCACGCCAATTTGGACTGACGGTCTCCTTGGTGCTGACACAAAATTTACAGGGAAGGGCACCTCATGAGCTAGAGAAGAACGCAGATAACGCGTCTGCCCTTAACCAAAATAAATAAATAAATAAATCACCCGTGACATTTTCCATAAGTTCCTGACAGTGAAAAACCCAGAGGCTGTACCTGCCAGGAGGAGCCCATAAATCATATCTTTGTTTGATGCCTCATGGGGTTCAGCGGTGGCATTTGGGATAACACACTTCACATCTCTCCTCAGGTCCTCAGGGGACTGACCACAAAAGAGACGTTTCACATCTTTTTTTCCGCAGCATTTAGCATTTAGCAGTCCCCTCCGCCCCAGAGTGACTAGCATGAGCAGTCGGCACGCACAGTTTTAGGCCGCAAACAATGCTAACGCCTGGTCGCCTGGGTCACGATCGATGGCGGCAGCCAGTTCATAAACTCACAACGCAAAGTCAAAAGCTGCAGTTATTTGTCGGCAGGGCTCTACAAGTGCTCCCATTTTAGGATGGAGAATTTGCCCCCGAAAATTGACGTGTGCTATGAAGGATACTGGGAAAATTATTTAGGAGCTCGTATGCTAATTGGGATGAATTGGCGTACTTCTTAAATCTTTCAGTTTAGGAGTGTGTGTGGTGGGAAAATAATAGAGCGCAGAGCACTGGTGGGAGCAAAATTAGAAAATGTAAGGTTACTACGAAGAAAATGGGTTCGGAGACATCGTTTCAGAATCAACAAAGGCACAGCATGTATACTCATGCAGAATGTGAGTGCAGAGGGTGAGAAGGAAAACATCCACCCTTATCTTATAAAAGAGAGGCGATCCAGACAGAAAAACACTTCACTCCAGACGCGGTTATGAGGTTCTTTATTTCCGCAGAAAGAGCTCGACTGCTGAGTCACAACGGCGTGGGAAAAAAACCCAAAAAAAACCTTATTTACAGCCCCCCTTTAACCCTCAAAGAGAGAGAGGCCGTGCGCCCGCATGTGCGCCCGAGCGTCAGGACCAAGGACGGCCACCTCATTAGGTAAGAAAAGTAAGACTTAGTTTCCCGTGAATGACTGTGTGTGTGTGTGTGTGTCTTGGCTGAGAGTGTGTGTATGTGTGTGTGTGTGCGTTTTGGCTGAGAGTGTGTGTGTGTGTGTGTGTGTGCGTTTTGGCTGAGAGTGTGTGTATGTGTGTGTGTGTGTGCGCGTTTTGGCTGAGAGTGTGTGAGAGTGTGTGTGTGTGTGTGTGTGCGTTTGGCTGAGAGTGTGTGTGTGTGTGTGTGCGCGTGTTGGCTGTGAGTGTGTGTGTGTGTGTGTGTGTGTGCACGTTTTGGCTGAGAGTGTGTGTGTGTGTGTGTGCGTGTGTGTGTGTGTGTCGTTTTGGCTGAGAGTGTGTGTGTGTGTGTGTGTGTGTGTGTTTTGGCTGAGAGTGTGTGTGTGTGTGTGTACGTTTTAGCCGAGTGTAGACGAGACGAGCAGCGGTTCTTTCTGAATCGACCGGACTAGCCTGACGTGCGGCGATCAGCCTCGTGGTCTGGTCTGAATTGCACTCCTGACAGCGCCACCGAGCCCTGGAGCTGAGTGTCGATCAAGATGGCGGATAGCCGGACACACTGAGGAGTGAGCCAGCATGGGAGGGGTTCAGTGGAGCAGAGCCTTCCCCCGGTGTTCCATAGCGACTCGTCTGACCAATCGGATGACTCGGAACCTCCTGCTTCAACTGTGCAGCTTGAACGAGGTGTCCAGTCTGACCAATCGCATGCTTGGGATCTACCTGCCGCAGCTGCACAGCTGAACTGGGAGATTCCTCTGACCAATCAGCTTCCTGGGATCTATCTGCGGCAGCTGCACAGGTGAACTTAGGTGAGTTGTCTGGCCAATCAGATGCCAGGGATCTGGTGACCTAGTGTATTGCAAAGTGGAAGCAATCCTCAGCTGACTGAGATCTTCTGGGGAGTTAATGCAAGAGAAGAGGTCAGACCCTAACTACTTTATTTTATTTTGTTTTATTTTATTTTATCCAGCACTCGGTAGGCTAGGCTGTGTGCGTTCTGGCTTGGATGACTCAGTGACAGGGCTCACTGCAAGGACAAACTCCTACTGACTGCGTTAGGCACTGTGTTAGTTACAGGAGCAGGCACTTAGCCTCAGTGATGTGGTGAATGGGTCAAGAGACGTCTGAAGAAATGTGAACCTCAATAGGATCAGCGAGGCCGTTCAGGCGAAATGATTACCTGCCTGCTTCTGATCAGATAAAAGTAACATTTCAAAATGGATTTTTTTTTCTCTGTTCCTGTTGCCGTCATGGCATTCCTGTCCACAGCTGTACACGGGCCGCAGCGACAGGCTAACAGACTCTAAGATCAAAGGGCCGTTTTTTAAAAAAAATCGCCCTAAAAGACAGAGCGTTTGTGCGATCGGAAGTGAGGAGGGAGTAATTGTCCGAAAGCACTTTTGAAAAGTATGATAACTACGCCTTCTATGGTTAGCCATTCATCCCAACTACATAAAACACAGTTTACTTTGTCTGGGCCAATTTGCTGTGGCACACTCCACGGGGGTAATTTTCATTCCCTCTGGGGATGAATACGCCGTAAATTGGCCATCAATACACCGGAATTTAAAAATGTCATCAGACCCGTTAGCTTTACCGTGAGCTCCCGTCTCTCTTAAAATGACTGTTATACGGAAAACACAGTCGAAATGGCTGAAACACAAGAGTACGCTGAGCACTCAGTGTCAACATCCACACAGGCCATTCCTCCTCTACAACAACAAACAGCCGATAACAGACCTGCGCTCACACTCTTATGAGCGATTCCCCTTTAAATACGCATCAGTACACAAATGCCTGAGATGAAAGTCTAAATCCACGAGCATCACACAGAAGAAGCTAAATGTTCAGCTAAAACGCCATTTTGTTTCCCACATTTAGCTTTCCATCACTCACTACATCAAAACACTATAAAACGGCTTACAAATGGAGTATACTGAAAATATATTTTAATTAAATATATTATAAAGTTGCTGCAACATGAGACAACACACATTATATGGGGGAATATGGGGAATATATACAAATATATTCTTCGTAAAATGCATTGCTGTGGGACAGAGCTCTCCCACAGCAATGCATCCGGGCAGTAAAAACTGAAGACTAAAGTTGGCAATAACTGGGGTGGTGATAAAATATATACGGGGGCCAGAGGTGGGGTGGGGCGATGGTGTTCAGCTTATTAATAAAAATGCTATTACATCATAAAACTGCAGTGCATTATATGCTAATGAAATTCATACCCTGTAACAATCTCGCCAACATTTTTATACATTTTTTTTTTTATTGTTGTTGAAAAAGCAGCATACAGTAGCTTTATCAATAAACCAAGCGGTCTGCTCAAGCCGAGTTCTGCAATACATGAGCCATCTGCCCAATAGTTTTTGTTTTGTTAATAATTTACAATTTAGCACTCTGCCAGACACTTTTAGCCAGTGTAGCTTGCAAGTGCATTTCTCACTGTAATAGGCAAAAATGCATTTTTACTTTTTAGTGTTTTATTTCATTCTTATCAAAATTCTTTATTCATCATGTGTGGTTTTTGTTTCAGATTATTATTATTATTATTATTATTTTCTTTTTTCCTTCAACGTGACTCAAATATGAGTATTTTTTGGCCAATATACAGAAAAAAAAAATATTTTGGGACTGTATTGGATCAGTATATATAATATTAGTGAATCATCATTTTCATATATTCTTCTTTAATTTTGCTTCTGGTATAGCAAAGTCATAAAAATGCATTGTAATCCATCTGATCAACTCAGATTACCAAAATTTAAAAAAATCCACATACTTACAAATCATAGTGATGCATTCCATTATCATAACGGGTTGCTTAAATGTTTAAGCTTTTGAGAAAAGCCTTTTTTGGACGTCACGGCAGATATGCAGAGGAACATTTTATTGGAATACAATAAAAGTGAAAGTATTTGTGCTGCATTATTAAACAGGAGAACTGCTCTTAACTGCACTAATGAAAAACAATCTGCAGCTCAATTCTGCATATCGACTCCTGGTTCGTTCCGGATCAGTGGTCCCTCAGCGTGTTCATCCAGCCAATAAGCACAACGACACTCCCCACACTCAACAAATGTGATTCTGATCGCAAAACAATAAGAGAAACACAAAAAAAACCACTCGAAAATGGCACGCTCAATGTGGTAATTGACAAAGCAATGCAATTTAATTATTGCAAACATTAAAAGCACACACTAATTCGTGCTAGGCATGTTCATTCCAACAAAAAAATTTTTTTTTTCAATACTTGCCTGGAAACAGTCCGCCCCCACCTCACATTTAAATTGAAAATATAAATTTAATTTGTATGGTGTGAATGAGTGAATATTTTCATATTGATTTCAAAAGAATTCATTGAGATGTCTGCTGTTGCAATCAACTGATAACCTTTAGAGCTGGAAGCCAGACAATATCACGGGGTTGGGAACATTAGCATGGCTGGAGACACCGGCTTATCTAATTAAACTACATTTCCCATCTCTCCAGTCTAATAGCACCGCTAACTGCAGCATCCACACACGTCGTGTCTGAACGTCTGTTTTTATCATCATATTTATTGATCAATATGACATGCACAAATATCCAAAAGGAAAACGCAATATAAATGCTTACTTTAGTAATGTGTGACACCTCTTACAGAGTAGCATAAGCTGATGTGGACTCCCTTCACACAGCTAAACATACCTGTGCATCGCACACATATTGCTGCAGTCAAACATAAAGTCAGTAGCTGCACATCATCTGCTATGGAGACATAACACTAACACATAATAGATCATAGCCCCACCTCCCCACTGTGTTAACACATGAACTTAGAATTAAGGACATTTGGAATCAGGCAGGTCTGATTTTTTTTTTAAAAAGAAAAAAGATAGGGAAGGGGATATATTATGTCGGGAGATGATATATTAATTATAGATTTATCTGCCTTATACATACATATCTGGAACCATTTTTATCTTATTTTATAAATATTTTTTTGACTTTTTTATTTTGTACTTTTTTCAATTAGTGGCAAAATGTCAAGGATTGTGGAAAAACGTCAACATATTAAAAACACTGAAACAAAAACACACGTTTAGGAAACTACAGCAATTCTCAGGATTAAGATGAGCATGCCTTTCTCTTGGGGTGCAGAAAAAGCAGCTGTACTGTATTTGACCCCCCCCCCCCACACACAGCCACCCCCAGAGCGGTGTTTCCAGGTCTGAACGCCACCCACAGGCCCCAGGAGGATGAGGCCTATCCACGGTTCAGCGGTGGCCATCAGCCGAAGGGAATTAAAAGTCCAGCGCCACATCTGGGACAGACAACGGGAGAGCCTCTGCCCGGCGCTTCTAAAACAACGGCTTCGGAGGGTTTTAATTCAGCCGGGTTCTGAAACCACAGCCTCGGGGGAGGGGGGGGGGGTTTAATTTGGCCCAAACGCTTTCATTTAAACACACTCTGCGTGCGACACACAGCCCTCAGGGACAAACGCGTTTCGTCTCGTTTTTTTTTCGTTTTTTTCTCTCCCAATATAATCTATCGTTGACGCTGAGGTTTTAAGAGCAATGCTTAATGATTGGAAAAGCACCATTTGATTTGCAATCTAATGCCTGCCTATTGAAGTAAATAAAGCCAATAACACTTGCTATAATTGAAAATCTTGAGTCTCGGTGTTTACAAGGCAACATCGGGGTTTACGGTCAATTAGTTTCACAATTACAATATAATGCAAACTGACATACTCATCTTACCGCTACTAATCTGACACACTTTAAAAAAATAAAATAAAAACAAATCTGTCATCAAAATTCAGAAAATATTTACAAGGATCCTGGAATTCAATTTGATCTCTTGTCCGTGAGTGTTGGATAGACAGACACATTTATTGGACGTTTCTTCTTTTGAGGTGTTCTTCTAATACGCCTTCGATTTGCTCGCTGTCACAGTCTATTTGCGAGCTGTCATAATGAAGAACCTCATATTTAATTCTCCATCTTTCTAAATCATTCATAAGCAGTGGTACAGCAGTTTTGGGAAGAGGGTAGTCCTCAAGTCAGGTCTGATCATCTCACATGTGCTTACGATTTTCCAAAACGTGCTACACAGCTTTGTGCAAGCTCAATAAAGCATGTCATCAACACGGTACAATATATTAATTAAGTCATTATGTAAATATCCATGCTTCCACTTTGAGGCCTTAGGACACAAAAAATTGTGTAACATGCGTGTAGTCTGTGTACTATGTCATAAACTATTACATTAGTTTTGCAGAAACGCTTACCCAGAACAGCTTACAATGCTAAGCCTGCCAACGCATAACTAATCTAACGTGCAGTCCTTGAGAAAAACTGCGTTTGCCGCGTTTACTTTTTTCAGGCAAAAAAAAAAAAAAAACGTCAGTTTAAAAATGTTGATGAGACACAAGGGCATTTCAAAACAGCCCTACAGCAGCTGTCAGGGGCCCCGTCCGCGGCCTGGATGAGTCTCAGGGCCTTAATGACCTAGCTCCACTGCAGCCAGGCGCACTGAGACGGGACGGGGAGGCCCAGCCAAATAAAGAGTGATAGTCAATCTCAGCGGCTAAGTGGAGCCTTCGCTTCTCAACCGCCCATTAATTTGAGCGGGAAAGAAAAAGAAAAAGAAAAAAATGGGATCGCGCGCACTTTGAGGAGCGGGTTGCGGACGGCTTGAAAATAAGAGAGTGGATTTAAGTCCTTTTTCAAAATATAATAGCGGTATACAAAAAGAGATAAGGAATTATCCACCTGAAGTCCGCAAGACACTAAGGCACTAATCTTGCATCTTCATTTTTCGGCTCTTAACATACGTTGCAGTGCTGGAAGATTATACGCAGTCCACATCCGATCTATACGCCAGGGGATATTTAGTGAAGGAGTCCAGGTCAAGCGCTATAGCCGCAGGTACAATGGTGAGCAAATGCCAGGGATTTGAACCTGCAAAAACCAACTCTTTATCCCCAAGGCTACACAGCACTGTAAAAAAAAAAGGTGGCTCTACTTCAAAAAAACAAGTTATTTTCTGCGACAATACCAGGGTATGCTTTTAAAGTCTTAATCCCAACCCTCATGCCACAGTGCCATTGGGGGGTGGGGGGTGGGGTGTTGTGCAAAGGGCAAAGGAGGTGACTGATACCGCCACCACTGCCGGGAGGGCGGTGACTCGTCCCACATCTCAGTTTTTTGGGGGGAGGAAGCGTGCTCAGGGCCAGCGGGTCCAGCATTCTCACCTGCCGGAGCTCGGAGCTCCAGCCGCTAGCGAGCGCTCACAGAGCTCAGTCCTCCAGCCCCAGAGCTCACAGCCCAGAAGTCCCAGAGCTCACAGCCCAGAGGCCCCAGAGCTCACAGCCCAGAAGCCTCAGAGCTCACAGCCCAGAAGCCCCAGAGCTCACAGCCCAGAAGCCCCAGAGCTCACAGCCCAGAAGCCCCAGAGCTCACAGCCCAGAGCTCACAGCCCAGAGCTCACAGCCCAGAGCTCACAGCCCAGAGCTCACAGCCCAGAGCTCACAGCCCAGAGCTCACAGCCCAGAGATCACAGCCCAGAGCTCACAGCCCAGAGCTCACAGCCCAGAAGCCCCAGAGCTCAGCCCAGAATCCCCAGAGCTCACAGTCCAGAAGCCCCGGCGGCTCGTTCCAGCTCTCTCTCTCTTTAGCTGCTGAGTGAGGCGTGGCTTTGTTACAGTTGGAGTGAAAACCCGGACAGCCCTGCTCTAGCTGCTGTGAATGGGGTGCGGACTGCCACGGCTGGTCTAAAGGAACACAGCAGAAATGTCCCTCTGCCAGCCAGGGGAGTATTTCACACGCGCTTTATTTCTGGCTAAAGAGCCATTCCATCACAGCTGAAGTGCCGCCGTCGCCCCTTCCTTTTTTGACGTGAACGGCGCGGCGTGTTTCACACGCACAGAGAGGCTCCGTCTGCACGCGTGCGGGGAGACGGGTTTATCAGCGGCTCATTTCTCACGCGCCCGGTTCCGCCGGCTGATCCGAGCTTCCGGCTCTTTCCTTCGGTCTGTAATTTGGCGCAGCCCGTTACCCTCCAGTGCCCAGCGCTCCTCCACCCCCCCACCCACCCCCTCACCCCCCCCCCCGCACCTCCCTCCCCCCACCCCCCGCACCTCCCTCCCCCCACCCCCCGCACCCCCCCACCCTGAAAAGAAGCAGGGAGACGAGCGATGTGATTTTTTTTAAAGACTCCCGAGCATGTGTCCCAGCCTGAGCGGTGTGAAGAACAAATTACTCACACCCCCCCCGCCACCCGTACAGGTATGTCATGACCTTGCGAACAAAAACCATTAGCAAAAAAAAAAAAGTTTAAGGGAGAAAGAAAAAAAATAAATAAATAAAAAACTGAAACATAAAATTTGGAGCAAAGGAATGGCCTCCACAGTGCTGAGAACTTTTTGCAAACAGCAGTCGCCTTTCTGATGTAGACGGAGAACTCAAAGATCTGGGCACTTAGCAGTTACAGGGAAAACTTAGCAGGGAAAAAGTTGCACCGCGTTACCCCTTTATGCCCAGAAAACAGAATAAAGCTCCACCGCCAGCACAGCACGTTCCTAACAACCGGCCTAACAATGCCTTCTCATCCCCACCATGCATCTGCAGGAAGCAGCGTGTGGGTGTTCATCCGGGGGATAAACATTTCTATTCAGTTCAAACTTTAAAGTCACTTTTAAAAAAAAATAAATAAAAAAAATCAATTCACACAAAATAACAGGGTGGCAATAAAGAGTCAATCACTTCCCAAGGAGCTTTTTCATCCATTAAATAAGGCTTACATAATGGCATTACGCCCGCTTGGTTGCAGGGGTATAAATATCGCTTCGGTCGGCGGACCGCGGCGCTGCCTCGCCTGTTAAAACTCTGCAGATTGCAGGCTGCCAGCCCGAAGGGAGCGTGTCTGTCACTCGCGGCGCCGGCTCCTGGGCGACTGTGATTTGCGCACGACTCCGAGCCGCGCGGAGGCCACGGGGCATTTCAAGGTCCTTCGACGCTTCCGCACGGCCCCAGAAAGAGGCCGGTTTTTACAGAACTTGGCGCTTGCTTAACCCCGGGCCTGTACCTCTCTACGTCCGTGTTAACCCAGGGAACGGGCCTTCAATCAGCAAATCAATGAAAGCAGGTTTGATGACGTTGAATGTTTCGAATGTTTTGAAAATTATGACCGGGATGGTTTTTTTTTTTCTTGTCTTGTGGTGAAGTGTGGTTACATAAACGTGAAAACACCACCAAGGTGTGTTCTCCATTGAAATCACGGACAGCGTTAAAACAAATGAGTTTGATCCATTCGTAGAGATTAAGAGGCACGGGTTCATAGTGGTTCCGAGCCAAATTACACCCCAGGGTTCAATTCACTTCTGTTTTACCTGCACAGCCCTTCCTGCAGACTCTCTCACACAGACTATTTATCTGGGAAACCCAGCCTTGAACCCTTTAAAAACCAACAAGTGTGGAGAAACAAAAACTCCCCGGAAGGAAGAGAAACAGCCAGACGGGGGCTAGGAAGTTAGGGGGGGGGGGCAATCTTGGGAGGAACCCTGGGATAGAGAAGAACCCCATTCTCTGCTCGCTAGCCCGGTAACTAGTGTATCTCTTCTTCAACCCGGTGCCAATAGTTAAAGAGAAGCTAAACGCTAACAGATCACTAGCGTATCGCTTCTTCAACATGCCAATCTGATAACAGCACAAGTATATGCTCTGCTAACTCTGTTATTTCAAACACATTGCTATAAGGAAGGGAATGACGGACTGAAGAGTATTAGTGTATTCCAAAACCCCAGGGATGCATACGCACATCACACTATGGGTTTCGCTCTGTCAAAGATTTCTCATTTCTAGAAAAGAAAGGAAGAAAGAAAAAACAAAAACTGTGAAATCATTTGACAGTAATTACTGAAGTATGCAGTCCAATTAAGTCTGCATCTGAACCGACTCTCACTCGAAAAACAGCATTTCAGACGCCTCTTTAAAAGTCTGGTGATTTTCATCTTCCATTTCTGAAATGGCCAGCATGCGTCTCTGGGGTCAGCGTTGAGTAGCGGTGCACACTCTTCAGCTTAAGCAGCCGTGAAAAGTTGAATGTCACATTCCTCACCGTCCAATCAGAAGCACTTAGCCAGTTTAAGAGCATAAGCGATTCCGTCAAACCCAACCAAAAAACAGCTGTTTTGTATTCAAGCACAAAGCTTTTTTAAAGACAGAAAAAAATAATAAATAAATCTGAAATTCTGGCACCTGAACTCGGGCCAAACACAGTTTTTTTTTTTCCAGAGTAAAAGCCATTTCGCTTGCTAACAGTGGAATTATCCTTTAAAATGTCACTGGGCCGCAGCATTCCATACGATGAGTAACGCAGCAGGTATTCGGTTTGCTTCTCATGTTGAATAACGATTAAGCAGTTAAACCTTTTTTTTCCGCAGACTTCATACATATGCTGTGTGAACTGTGCCTTTGCACCTGGTTAAAACAGGTCAGCCACTACAGCACCTCCTGCTTTCTGAAGATGACACCGAGCAAGAAGCACACTGAAGTGGAAGTCGCTTCATTGCGGTTGGAGCACGCAGGCTTCGGGACAAAGAAGCATTCGTTCATACCTATACCATACCATTTCAGTACAAACTGTATTTCAGTATGTAACCATGTAAAAAGGTGTGCGTTCATACCTGCAGGCCATTGGGAAAATCGGCAAACACACTCATTTAGGGCTGATTGTCAGATATAGACAGAGCTTATATACCTCAGATCCGATCGTTCTGACTGCAGAGAAGCTCTCATTACACTTCGGTGAAGTTAATGGAAATCGTGTCGCTCATTTTCCCGTGTTGTTCTCAGTGCTGTTGGGGGCTTGTTGAAAATTAAATGAAGAAGAGAAACAGACACAGCTCTGGTAATTACCCAGAATTCCTAAAACCCCCACCACCTTACCTGACAGGCCACCGATGACAGACAGGAGAAGAAGTGGTTTCCATGGTGACTCCATCCTTGTCCTGGAGGGCGTCGTGTCCCCTTCAACAAGACTGTTGGAGGGTCTGCTTCTTCATTAAAGCTGTGCCTGATTAACAAAGCAGGGAGGGAGCGAGAGCGAGAGCGAGAGAGAGAGAGAGAGAGAGAGAGAGTTAGTGAGGATGTACATCAGTGTGAGAACAGTCCTGAGGAAAAAAAAACTTCACGTCACTATTTTCTCTCATCCGTGACAAGAGGAGGATTTTTTTTCTTGGGAAGACAGGGTTTCAAAGCTCCTGAGCAGATCATGTAGCTGCACTGGACACGCCAGTCAATTTGAAACAGATACACACACACACACACACACACACACACACACACACACACACTTCCATCAGTTCCTCCCAGTGACTGAGTACAGCAGCCGTTCAGCTGGGAGTTTTCTTATGGAGTCTCTGCAGCAGAACACCATGCCCAGCCTTCCTGGCTTCAGGACCCACTTTCCAGCAAAGCCCAGTTTTAAACTCATTTATTAAGACAATGGGCCGGTTTCATGGACACAGATTAAGCTTAGTCCTGGGACTAAATTAAGTTTTGTACAGAGAATCAATTCAAAATTTAATTTAGTCTCGGACCAGGCTTAATATGTATCTGTGAAACTGGCCCTAAATGTACTACACACACACACACACACACATATATATATATATATAACACACACATACATTAAAAAAATAATAGCAGTACAATATATAAGAAACATGAACATAAATCAATGAAAGAGTTGTATGTTTTAAACAGGCCGTGCTCTTCAGAAGGAGCAGAAGGGTTAGTGGTGCTGGCAGCGGTGAGAATGAGATTAATGCAGTCTTCTCTCCTCCTACAGCAGCTCTGCTCTGAGCCTCAGAGGCCGGGAACAACATGTCCGGGCATCCAGGGCGCAGCAAGTCTCCCGTCATTAATAATTAATGCCACCTGCCCGTGTCTCGGCTCCCTGACACCCCCAAACCCCCCACCCCCACCCCCCTCCCCTCTGGCTCCCGGCCCATTCACAACTCCTTGTCCTGAACACCCAGAGTCCCTGGAATCAGAGCGTTGTGTTTCTCATGTTAACTGCACTGTAGACCAGGTTTTAATCACCGTGGTCGAGGTCCTAGGCCACAGTAACCCGAGTCGCGGTCCTCAGAGGCTGGGAACTGGTGCTTTTCCACCCTCCCTCTACCTGGGAGTCAGGTGTGAATGCAGTCTGGCCAATCAGCAGCACTGATTGTTCAGTTAATTACCTGGGGCAAAAGAAAACCAGGGCCAGATTTGGATTCATGGGACAGATTTGAGTATCCTTACCCTCGGCTCTGTAGTCAGCCTTTTGCATGTGGATATGCAGATTTATTATAGGAAATGAGCAGCTGAGCTTCCTGTTTTCATACACCATGTAAAGCCAGCCAGATTCTAGACACCATATGTGCACACACGCACAAACACGCACGCACGCATGCACACAGACAAACAAGCCTTACGTTCAGCAGTCAATCCCAGAAAAATACAACAGGATCCAGGATAACAATTCAGGACAGCTCTCTAAAGCTTGCTTAAATTTGTCTGTCAAAGTTACGGACAAAGTGCAGGACCTCAGAGCATTATAATTTCCAAAATTACTATACATATAATAACCCAGCTGGGACGTGCTTGGCTGCCGGGGATCTTGTCAGAGTAACAGGACTCCATAACCGACATCCTGACGGCAGATGGAACTGCATCTGGGAGGTGATGTCACTTTGTGAAGCTAGGCCACCTGTCAGTTTCCCTCTTTTTCACTCTCCTAGAGTGCACTTATAGTAACTCAACACAAAAACGTCTTTTCCTCATATTTCACCAATCTTCTGTCATCAGGAGTTTTTAGCTGCAAGGAATTAACTTGGTTTCAGTCTCAATGACACTCTCTGTGTATGATCCGTAGCGCACTGTGGAAATCGGAAATGTCACCGTACCGGGGGTTGGGGGGGGTGGGGGGGGGTAATGGCATCTCTGTTCGTCTCTGGGGAGAGAGTACAGCTCACACAGTAACACATCCAACAAGGCAAGGCGCAGTCTTAGGAAGATAACCCCAAAGAACTGGAACTGGAGGCTTGAGCCCGCACACGTAGTAGCCGGGTTGACACAACTAGGTCTGTCCCCTCCAGGCCCCAGAAGTAGGCCTTTATGTTGGCCCTTAAGTGGGGAGGGGGCAGCCGGTACTGACACTGAACAGCAGCTGGGAGGCTGGTGCTGTCCATGGTGCTGCAGCTCTCCTGTGAGTGAGGCTGGTGCTGTCCATGGTGCTGCAGCTCTCCAGTGAGTGTGGCTGGTGCTGTCCATGGTGCTGCAGCTCTCCTGTGAGTGAGGCTGGTGCTGTCCATGGTGCTGCAGCTCTCCTGTGAGTGGGGCTGGTGCTGTCCATGGTGCTGCAGCTCTCCTGTGAGTGGGGCTGGCTGGTGCTGTCCATGGTGCTGCAGCTCGTCTGTGAGTGGGGCTGGTGCTGTCCATGGTGCTGCAGCTCTCCTGTGAGTGAGGCTGGTGCTGTCCATGGTGCTGCAGCTCTCCTGTGAGTGGGGATGGTGCTGTCCATGGTGCTGCAGCTCTCCAGTGAGTGGGGCTGGTGCTGTCCATGGTGCTGCAGCTCTCCAGTGAGTGGGGCTGGTGCTGTCCATGGTGCTGAACGGACACCCTTCCTGGCATCATAGGCCCTTCTAAATAGCTGTTTATCTCCTTCATAAATACTACTGGGCATCATCATAAGAGTGACAAACACATTCATAAATACTTATGTCAATAACTATAAATTGGCATTGTCTTAGTAATGCTACTTGCTGCATCAATGGTGGCATGCTATGTCTATCTGCAGATACTGCCTTTAGCATTAATGAATGTTTACGCAGCACCTATGAATGTGTGATGCACTGCTTACGGGTTAATTTACAAATGAGGTCACACCTTTTAAAAAAAAATGCATTCTGCTATTTAAAACTGCAAAAAAGAGACACTTTTAGGAACATTCTAAGAATATCAGGAAACACAAGCTTATTTTTTTAAGAGAAAGCTAATTTGATCAAACTTAAATAAAAATATGTTCCTGCCTGAGACTTCTCTCCAAACAAACCGCGTGGTTTACATTAAAATCCCAGCAGCAGTGTGTTACACTGCCATGAAACATGCGTTTTCATCTATTTTACATGCGTTTGTTTCCCTTGGTTCCCAAGTCTCTCCCAGGCACTGGGTCTCCCGGGGGCTGTTCGTCAGGCTGAACCCAAGCTCCGCTCACTCGCCTGTCTGTCAGACAGCAGTGCTGCAAGGCTCACCCCTCGCTGCCACTGAAGATGTGCCACAAGAGAAGAAAAAAATCCAGTCACGGCTAATCAGAAAATGAGAGCACAGTCTCGCATTGTTCAGAATCTGCCAGGGAGAGAGCGGGGTGCGCTTTGTTCCAGAACCGAAATTTCGTCTCGCTCTGAGTCACCGAGGAAGTGGAAGACGAACGCGCGGTTTAATTAGACCGATGGGTCCTACTGCGGTCAGTCTCGTCCGGTCCCAGACTGACAGTCCACACTACAACCAGACTGATCCAGCTGACCATATATATATATATATATATATATATATATATATATATATATATATATATATATATATATATATATATATATATATATATATATATATATCATATACACACACAAGTACACACTGTTCTCATGTTAATATCTTATCAATATTAACATATAATATCAATAAAAATACTATAATTATCACTTTATCTGTATTGGAAAGCTTTTCGTTTTATACCATCGGTCCTAGCAGGACAGCATATTGTGACATGGAATATGAATATTAGCACAAGCAGGGGGATTTCTTTTTTAAAAAAGCACTACATGAAGAAGAGCTTTTCACACAGAATCTGCTGAAGAGGAGGCTTAATGGGATTTTAAAAGTGGCTGTCAGCTTTGCATAATGTTTTGACATCTAAGATGTTTATGATACTGGAAGTCAAAGAAATATTTAATTTATGCATGATCATTCTATTCAGCTGGCACTCCTTGGAAGGTTGCTTGATCAATCAGCATCCAGGACTGGAACTATCAATTTCATACTCTATATTTGGAACACACCAGTGAGTGTGTGGACAATCATGTAACACTGCTGTTACACGGAGAGAAGCAGATTGCAGACTTAATTGAGTTAACTGACTCACTGATGGGCGACATGTAAATATTTAAATATTTCAAAGAGAGATATAACAGGAACAGCAAGACAAAACAATAAGAGGCATGCTGGTACTTTGGTAAACACTGTCAGATGCCACCTACACTGATCCATTTGAAAATTTTATGGGCACTCCACTAAAAATTTGGGTCACGCATCAAGAACCTCCTTTGGGACTCCTTGACGATAAGATATTAAAAGTGAAGAGACTGACAGAAGACAGAAGATGAACCTGAGGGGTTAGATTAGGTAATGAAGTCCAACACGCAGTTTAAAAAAAAAAAAACCCCAGAGGAAGATGCCTTAGATTTAAACTGAGATAACTTATGAAAGCCGATTTTAAAAACCTGAGTTTGAGCCTTTAATTTAAAAAAACGGGCTCACGCAACAGCGATCCTTCCAACGCCATTCCCTGGTCGAGACGGTTGTACAAAACGACAGGATAAGACGAAAAAGCAGAAAAACCAGTGCAGCCTAAAGCACACACCGTTGACCAGGAGGAAATAAAAATGCGGGTTTTAATTGTTCCAGCTAGGCCCCGCGATGCTGGGTATTCCCCGGTTCGTCACAAAGCGACGACGACAGATCTCGCGTAATCCTTCCCCCAGAAGGCACTGGATTTAATAGGTTTTGAACTCCACACAGAACCTGGAAAACGGCCGAAGAGAAAAACCGCACAGAAATAATGAATGAAACGGAAAAAAGGCTGAAGTCTGGAAAGTCTTTCATGGTGCCGTCTCTCTCGGGTGAGGCTAACCCAAAACTGGGAACATTGTTCCATTTAAGAGCGAGATTGGACCCCTCCCCACACTAGGCAAAAGTGCAGCAGCTCTGCTGTAAAAGTAGAGAGGAGAGAGGAGAGGGACCAAAGCCCAACTACACTTCTCATCCCAGACTCACCAGCTGCGAACAACAAACAGCAGGCAAACCTCTGGGCTTGGCCACGCAAGGAAGAAGATGCAATCTGGTGTTGGCTGCACCAGGTCCTGGTTTATACGGGGTCACGGGTCGGCTTTGAAAGGGTGACGACCGCAGAATTATTTGGGTTTTACGAGATGTGTGCGGACAGGTGCGTTTAAGGATGGAAATATAAAGATGGAGTATTTTGAAGAAATTAACAGGGATGGTACAGGGAGCAGGGAGAATTAAACAATTGGTCAGACCGTCTGAATGAGAAAAACAGCATCTCTATATATGAGAAATGTTGCCAATACAGAAAAAAAAACCACACAATTCATAACAATGTAATATTTAATCTCCCTCATGCAAGTCCGAGTTCAGCTTGCATGGATGTTTTTGGCTGGACCGCAACAGCGGGGCCAGCCCTACAGACGCGAATGTCTGTGAGTGAGTGACTGAGTGACTGAGTGATGAAGTTACACCATTGGTCGGCCGGATCACGTGTGTTAGGTCCAGCCATGTACTAGGTTTTAACTTGGTCTTGTTTTTTTTTTGTATTTTTATTATCCAGTGGAAAGGCATCCCTAGTTTCCAAAGGACAGATATCAGACATGTTTGGGGGGTTTTCTGAGAAACCCAGTTAAGTGATTAAATGAGGCTGGATGCAGAGCAGCGAGGCCGTGTAATTTCCGCCGATGAGTCACTCGGGTGGTGGGCGGTTGCCAGATTCGGCGGAGCGACGCGGTACGACTTGCCGCGGCGCTGAGAAAGGTGCGGGTCCCTGCTTTAATGAGACAAAACAATCACCCGCAATCAAACTCGCCGGGATCCTGCGTGTGATTACAGCCCGCACTGTGAAACGGAGCTGATGAGTGCAGGACAGAGTCACGAGCTCCTTATCTGCTCCCGACAACCAGCAAGGAGCTCGGGCAGACTCTGAGTGGGTGTCAGACAACAGGAAAAATAGTTGCAAGTTTAATTGTGCATCAATAGCTTTTTCATTGTTTTTATGAATTTAACCCAGTGCTAGGAAAACAGTGGAACACAATGTTCGGGCTTCTCAGGGGAATTTGCAATGGTGCAGCACTCTCTGACTGATCCAGCGAACAGCTAGGTTAGAGTAACACCATGTTTTATATTTTAAACTCCTTAGCGGGCAAACTTTTCCCAAAAAAAAAAAAAAAAAACCCCAACAATTTACAATAATTCTGTCAATGCCCTATGATTAACGGTCATGCCAGGTTATGTTTTCATAGGAAGCAAGCACTCGTTTCCGCTCGGGCAGCGGGCCGCTCTCGGGCCGAGTTACAGAAATCCAGTCCTGCAGGAGCTCTCTTTCCGGCTCTGGGGTTTTAACACCATAGCGCATCCCGATTTTACACTGCAGAATACAACTGCAGAACTCAGGAACAAAATATGACTGCAGAATATAAGAGCAGAACTTAGGAACAAAATATGACTGCAGAATACAACTTCAGAACTCAGGAACAAAATATGACTGCAGAATACAACAGCAGAACTCAGGAACAAAATATGACTGCAGAATATAAGAGCAGAACTCAGGAACAAAATATGACTAGAAAATTAAGAGTAGAATCAGAACAAATAGACTGCAGAATACAAGAGCAGAATTAAAGGAACAAAATATTGGTGCAGAATACAGAGCAGAACTTAGGGACCAAAAACCTAGCTCAGAATACAAGAGCAGAACTTAGGGACAAAATATGACTGCAGAATATAAGAGCAGAACGTAGGGACAAAATATGACTGCAGAATATAAGAGCAGAACGTAGGGACAAAATATAACAACCACAATATAAGTACAGACTATTATAGCAGAATTTAAAAGTAGAATATCAACTATTTAAGAACAGAATTAAAGTGGACTGTATGAGAGGAGAATTTAAGCGGTGTATACTGTATAAGAGCAGAATTTAAGTGCAGAATTTAAGCAAAGTGCATGAGAGTAGAATTTTAGTTGAGTCTATAAGGACAGAATTTAAGTGTGAGAGCCTTTTGTAAGAACACCTCAAGCTCAAGCTAAAGCGATTTTGGTGAAGAGAGACAGAATCTAGGGGATATTCATGGATCATGGTACAGAAAGGGAGGTGTGAGACAGAGGGAAGTGGAGGGAATGGGATGAGTAACAGGAAGATCTTAGTGTCTGTCCCCCACAGACAATCACAACAGGATTGCACCTTAATACAACACCTTTAAAGGCTTGTTCAGAAAAATGGGATAATTTATCGCTCACACACACATGCACACACACAATCAAACACACATACAAATACACACATACACACAGACACATGTGTACACATGCACACACACACTCACACACACAAATACACACATGCACACACATATACACGTGCGTATACACAAACAAACACACACACACACACACCTATCAGTACAGTAATATATGAAGCAGAAACTCATTAACTGCAATAATAGCATTTGCAGTGGTTTGCAGTTGCTAACTGTCGTCTGATTTACATCCAGCAATGGGTGTATCCAATTCTCTGGTGCTTTTACTTTGAAAAATGGGAATACGTGGCATGAACTTGGTGCCGCTGTTACTTCCTGTTAATATCAGTCAGTGGATGACAATGCGGATGTGTATAAAAAAGCTTGTCATTGAAACCCCAGAAGACAGAGGACATGAGTTGATTGTGCAATGTTCACAGGAGGATGGCAGCTGACAGAGGAACTAGCTTTACCGTGTTCAGCTGCGGCATGGAAAAATCCTAATAAGACACCTGCTCTTTATGGAGACACGTTGTTGTTTATTTTCTTGGCAAAACATTCAAACTCTCAACAGTTTAATGGTCAAAGCAAAGTCGCCATAGCAACACAAACTCACAGCAAATCCTAAATCGCCATCTTGCAGTGACCGCAGCTGCACTTATTGAATTAACAGCCACAGAAGATACTTTTCACCAACCTCCAAAAGGCACCGTCGACAGCAACTCACTACCAGCATAAGGGTGGATAGTTGTCCTTCTGGTAAGTTGCAAAGTCAAAGTGGACGGTTACTTCATATGGAAAGTGAAATTCTGAAATCGAGAGGAATCGTTTTCTCAAAGATTGAATTTGAAAGCAGAGCATACGTGTGTGACCAACGGACTTTACACTTTAAAAAGATCGCTCAGACCAAAGCCGTAAGCTTCTCTGTCATGATTTCGCTGCTCTGCTTTTTCCTAAAGTACATGAAAGGTATCTTTCTTCGAGAAAAGAAAGTCATCCCCCAGAAACACATGCCTGGGCTGAATGGACTCCACCGAGCTGATGTAACCCGCCCAGGTAAGAGTGAGCCAATCGCACTGCAGTATGCTGCACACCTCCGAATAAGAACCTTATCCCCCAGGCCACTCTCAGGCCAAGCTCTGTGAGCCTTCTCCTGTCATTCTCCGGCCTCTCCTAAAATATTTCTCAGGTATTTATGCCCTGTTTGTTTGTTTATTGTGTCCACAGGTTCACAGGCTGATTTCCTACTGGCGTTTGCAGTACACTCAAAAGAGAAATAAAATGGATCACACTTTATACTGATGCCTGCCAGTTCAGTTATGGGACTTCCCATGCACAAGACTACAGCATCCTGGCACTTTCCATTTTTATGACAGCGTAAATCATAAATTAATTACATTTAACAGGTCCAAATAAATATGATTGATGGTGTGCCAATATTGTTTAATCACAGGTTTGGACAGAAAAAGGCTATTAGCTCGCCCTGTTTTATTGGCAAGGTTGCAATGCATTTAACTTCCTGCATGATGTGGGATTTCCAATCAACTTTTTTTTGTCTTTGCAGCAGACATTAGCATGCAGGTCAGGCGAGAGATATTTCCACACTTTATTCCAACCGAATAAACAGGACACACAGGGTTCATTGCACCCCGCACAGCTCTGCAGCAACAGATCTGCAACAGTGGCCTTAAAATTCAATTTGACCGCACTGTCTCCAGCAAGATGTTGAATGGCAAAAACTATTTACCAGACAAAACAAGAATTTATGTTGCCTATATTTATTGGGGTAAAAAAAGTCAAAATATTCAGTCAAGGCTCTGCAAACCATATTTATTTGGAAGGGGGAAAAACACAATTTAAAGAATTAAGGTGTGGCCCATGTCAATATTTGGGGCGATTCTGTTCCCTTTGTTCCTCATGGCAAGCAGGCAAACTACAGCCGCGCTGTGTAGGTAGGATGTATTTTTCCTTTGTTCTTTTAACCCCCGTGGAAGAGCAGGCGTTCTAGAACCCCGCTGCTTTTTAACTGCCAGCAGCGACCGTTCCATCAGCGTCAGAATGTTCGGCTGAGAGCATTCTGATCGCATGTGTGCGACCACACGCCTCAAAAGGGTTAAAGTGTTTGGAGCGTCCACACACACACACACACACACAGGCAAACGGCCTCAGCCGCACGCTCCCGGTGTGCAGTGGCGGACGCTTCCTCCGCGGCCCGCGGCCGTTTGAGAAACACCGTCCAATCACCGTTCAGCCGGTCACGGCGACGCCCCTCTGACCCCGTTCCGCAGATGACATCACAACAGAGCGGCCTTCCGTCTGCGCAGAACATCGCAGCGACTCCTCATCCGTGGAAACGATCCCCGCGTCACGGATCCTCTCGCAGACGCTGCGAACGTTTACCACCGCCTATGTCTGCTCGGCGGGCAATAACACGTCGAGGGGGGGGTGGGGGGGGGAGAAAGGGGGACGCAATCCCAGAATGCACCAGGAACGTCCTCCACACAGCGCGGGAGTGTGGTCCGGCGTGTGTATCTCCGCGGCTTTGGGGCTTACGCCGCTATCTGACTCCCGCCGCTATCGGCTACAGCCGCTAATCCCGCCGTCCGGTAATGCTATGCGCCGAGACGTCCCCCGGCTCTCCGCGGCGTCGCCGTAAAGCCTTCCCCCCGCCGAGGAATGATTCACGCTTTCAGGTCGCAAATCTCGCACCAAATCCGCCCCAAACACCCTCGGTTAATAAGACAGAATCCCGACCTCCGCTCACCTTCACAGCCCTATCTGAGGATAATGGCCCCCACAACCTTCAGAGCAAAGACGCACGGCCAGACTCAAAGATACACACACAGTAAGATTCGGCAGCAGGAGAGCACAATCCCACAACTGGACGTCTGGAGAATAAGCTCACAGTTCTCAGGGGAGAAGCAAATCCAAAGACATAGCTTTTTTTCTTACATTTGAGTTGACAGTATAGGCAATTAAAAAAGCCATACCTCCTCATTTTAGATGGTGTACATGTATGTTTTCCCCTCTGAATAGAGCTACCTGCATCACATCTTAATCATGAATTCATATGACGCCCCAAGCAAAACACATTTGAGACTTCTGCTATAAAAATGTATGCATAGATCTGTACTACTAGAAAGGAGAAAAAAAGAGAAATAAACATTAATATTTTATTTAGGTTCTAGGGCAGACCAGGTCTTTGAAGAACAAGCATCACACCGCCATGTTCGATTATCGTTCCAGGTATGTTGTGGACTGTTTTTAAAGAAGGGTTTGATTACACAGATGAGACTTATTGGCTTCAGGGGATGTGCAACATACGAAACAGATTGACTTCAGGATTTCTTTCAATACTGTGCCAAGGCCAACAAAACACTAATCCAATATCTGCCTTATATCAGATTGGGTCATGGATTTTTTTTTGCTTTTCTTTCTTTTTTTAGCGTTAAATATCTGACAATGTCAACAATCATAAAAATACAAAAAACAAACAACGATTTATAAAAAAAAGCAATTAGGAACGCCCTGTGCCAAACGGCAAGCGCACGCTCAGTACCCAACGCTACCGCGGATCAGCGGCAGGAAGGGACCGCGTTGTAACTCGCGTCTGAGTTATTAACCGGGGAATTGAAATTGAACTTTAAATTGCTCCATTTAAAGCCGCTCCCCCCAACACCGGCACCAGGGCGGCTCTTTCCGCGAACGCGGCACGCGGCCGAACGGCGGGCAGGCCGTGCGCGGCGGGGCGGGCGGTCTCCATTAGATACCGTTTAACCGCCATGTCACAAATCACCCAGGAGCAGCTGCTCTGACAGGATAAGAGGAGCAGCCGGACAACTCACCTTGAACACGCTCACAAAGTCCCCGCTCTCCCGCCAGATGGTCTTATTGATCAGGCGCGCGAGGGCGGCGCAGCCGCCGCCGCCCGCCATCGATGAGAAAGAACCCCTCTGACGATATCGGACACGTCTTCCATCTCTCCTCGCACAAAAGCTGTTCTTATAAAAACCTTTCAGATAAACAAGTTTTCATCAAGAGTATCGGGGTCCACTGAGCTGATAAAGTGGGGTAAGCTGGTGTAATTCTGCTCATGTTTGCTGTTGGCTTAAGGGGCAGGGAACACACAGAGAGGAGAGGGCACTATCTTTTTTTAACAGAGGGGTTAGATACGCTCAGCCATATGGCGCCGACAGATAATGGCCTGAGTCCAATTAACATTTGTCCTTAACTTTGACTTACATTCAAAGGCACATATTGCTCTTTTCCTTCACATTTACGGCACAAGAATGATAAAACGGAACGGCAAGAATGTGGCATTAGCTCCAGCTAGACTCATCACTTACCTACAAACTGGGGCAGTGTATAACCCTGAGTGTGGGCGTGAAAACAGTTTGACCTTCAGTTTAACCTTCAGGGTCCAAGTTGAACTATGCTGTTCCCTGCACTTGGACCGGTACTTCTCTCTAGGGGTTTCGTCATACTTGTTCCTAGTTATGGTAATACACTTTGTTGTAAGTCGCTCTGGATAAGAGCGTCTGCCAAATGCCTGTAATGTAATGTAATGTAAAACGCACTGATGGTTTCTGTGGCCTGGTGAGCTGTTCCCATGCACTGCCAACTCTCTGCAGGGGAGATTCCAAATTCCAACCTAGACTTTACCTTGAGAAAATGTCCACCTACACCCCACTGTTTTGCTGAAAATGTTTTTTGCAGTTCACTAAATTAATTGCTTTTATGGATTTTATAACCAAAGGTACAGCAAAGGTCCCTTCAATCCCTTGGGACTACACTTCCCATGCACCTTGCTCAATTAAGCGCTTTCCTATAATTACCCTTTACATTCTGATTTGTAGTTCATGACAAACCCACTCTGAAATGACTTGCTTAACAAATGTTTTCTGGCACTCCAATTATATAATATCATAATCCTGGTTTGAGTCAAAACACATTGGAGTTTTCCCAAAGGTATAATCCCCCTATGCAAAAACTTTGTTGGCTATCCCTTAAGACACTGTTTTTCAAGGGATAATTGCTCTTCTCTAATTACATTACATTATAGGCATTTAGCAGACGCTCTTATCCAGAGCAACTTACACAACCTTTTACATAGCATTTACACTGCATCCATTTATACAGCTGGGTATACAGTATAATGAAGCAATGCAGGGTAAGCATCTTTCACAAGGGTACAATGACAGTGCCCTGCCTGGGAATTGAACCTGTGACCTTTAGGTTACAAGAGCAGCTCCTAACCATTATACTACACTGCCACCCAATTGGCATATGTCACAATGTTTCAGGAATTTTATTTTAAAAACTCAAGTTAAACTAACAGGCCTGTAGTTTTACTGAGCCATAAAAAGCAGAAAACAATACTAGTCAGTGGTTTATAAATGATGCCCCTGAGAGTAATCCTGGAAATATGCCAGCAGACTTCGTTTTGACTTAAGTTTTGAAATATTTCCACTACTCTCTCACTGTCCTCCAAAACAGTCTGGATAATGATATTCTGTATATACAGTTTCCATATAAAGATATGTGTGCACAGGGCTTCACACATATCTTTATCATTCTAAAGAAACCCTCCTACCTTCTACTATGCTTCTTCCTCAACTTCCTTTTTTCTACAGCATTATTGAAAAAAAAAAAGGTTTGAGGATTACTTTTTGAACCCAACAAAATTAAAATGAATGGCAAAGGATGATATGAATCCAGAACAATTTTACAGTTTATATATCCGTATTCTCTATTTTATTTTTTATTTAGCTTTGCTTCCGTAATGCTATTGGCTTTTTAAATGCGATACAGTAGATACTGCCTGCTTAGGAAAGGCATTACCCAGCAAGTTTTCCAGCAGTACATTTCTATTCATATAAAGCCCATTTACATACTGCACACTGAATGCTAATGTGTCCGAGCTCGTTCTGGTTGGTGCAATGGCTCTCACTTCTCAGCAAGTCTAATTAAAGCCATTCATCATTAGTCACATTCCCTTTCAATTAACTGACCTCTTATGCTCATATGGAGCATGTGTGTGTGTGTGTGTGTGAGATCGTGTGGATGTGTCTGTGCATGTGTGTGTGTGTGCATGTCTGTGTTTGTATGTATGTGTTAGCGCATGTGTGTTAGTGTGTGTGCAAATGTGTGTGCATATGTATGTGTGTGCGTATGTGTGTCTGTATGTGTATGTGGGTGTGTGTGTGTGTGTGTGTGTGTGTGTGTGTGTGTGGTGTATGTGTGTGTGTGTGTGTGTGTAGGTGTGTCTGTGTGTGTGCGAATGTGTGTGTCACAAATTCACAAGCCAAGTATCATTATGTCACACTGCACTAAAACAGGATTGAATGCTGAAAGATTTTTTTTCAGAACAGCAGAAAGAAAGAACCGGAACACACAAACCGCTCTTTCACTCACAAGCGCTCCCTGATGACTTCAGGCCCTGAGCTGGACTGCAAAGCCCCTCCAAAGCCAAACCGAGGGTAACCTGCAGACCCACGTGGTCCCGCGCAGGGGGGGGGCGCAAGGACGGAGTCTTTGTTCCGTCAAATAAAACGTCAAACAACAGAGGCCAATTTGTTCCGGCAGGAGAAGAAAGAGTCACAATCAGAAACAGCCCAGGCTTTAAGGCTTTCAGGCTCTCTCTCTCTCTCTCTCTCTCTCTCTCTCAGGCTCTCTCCCTCTCTCTCTCTCTCTCTCAGTGGATGGACATGCTTCCCGTGCTAGCCAACCGCAACCGAGCCGCCGGCCAGCTCCCCGCCTCCCGACCTTTGACCTCTTATTTTCTTCTTCCTCTCTTCCGCGGTCTCGGGGGGGAGGAGTAGCGCCTTGGCATCACAGTGCCGCTCAGACACACAAACATATTTACAGCGGCTTGCAGCAAAAGAGCTGGGAAAATAAACAGGACTAAGTGCCAGGAGTCGTGCAGGGAGCTAGTGGACAACAAAAAAAAAAAAACCAAAAAGGAAAAAAATGAAAAGAAACTGTCTGGCTGTTCATTGTAATATAAAAGCGTCTGGCCAGCTTCAGGTTCTTAAAATGTGAGGCCAGAGAGCACATTGACCTGAACCCGTCTCCTTTGACTCATTATTGTCTCGGTAAATGTACCCTTTCATCCTGAATGTTATCGCTAGGTTTTTGCTTTTCTACTGAAACGGAGGCCAGAGGATCAGACTAGCATGCCTTTTTGTCCTCGTCTTGAGTATTTATCAAACACACTCGGTATTGTGACCGGTCTTCATCGTCGAGCACTCAGGAAGAAAAGCACTATCTTCATTTCAGCCCACCTACGAATGAAAGAGGGTGACCTTTTCTCTTCTTCCCACAGCAGTAACAGACGGGCAAACCGCTCTCGCTTCTCCGCAGTGAAACTCTAAACCCAGCAGAGCAGATGGTGGACGTCGGGAAATTTCACAATTTCTGGCTCTCTTTGTCTCAGCCGAGTCCCCGGGCCTGAGCACGAGCGTTTATTTCCCCCAGACGTTAGCATCGCGGCGGCGCGCGGCGCGCGTGTCATTCGGAACGTTTTGAAAGCTTTTTCCGTTCCGCCAGTACGCGACGAGCGTTCGCACGATCGCTGCAGTAAAAGGTGCAATTTTTTGGGGGGGAATGAACATTACGCCTCTAACTCAGAGTGTTCATGAGCGAACGCCCAATAAAAGCCGGGCGCGTCTGTGAGCGACGCAGAGTCAGTATCTGCGAGAATTCACTTCCTACGCGAATCCTGAACGGACGATTCTAACGTGCGGCCAGCAGCGGCTGCACCGGGGGGGTGGGGGGGTGAGGGGGGGTGAGGGGGGGGCGCGATGCGGGAACACAGACAGAAGTGACGGGAGAGGCAGCGCGGCGGATTTTTCAGGAAGCCTCGGTAACGGGCGCACGGGGAAGGCGTGATTGGCGGGACCGTGTCATCGCCTCCCATGGTTCCATCCCGGCCGGCGCCATGGCGACGGAGCGTAATGGGAGCCCTGCAGGCGGCTTTGGCGGGATAAACAAAGCCTCTTACACACAGCGAGAGGCGCCGAGCCTCGCGTCCTCAAGATGCCTGCCACCCCCAAACGCACCCGCCGCTTCCCTCCCTCTCCCTCTCTATCACCAACACACTCTCTCTCCCCTTCTTATACTCTCTCTTCCCACCTCTCTCTTTCTCTCTCGCTCCCTCTCTCACCCACACACTCTCTCATCCCTTCTCTCCCTTTCTCTTTCTCACACCCCCGCTCCCTTGCTCTAACTCTACCCTTCTCTCTCTCCTTTTTTCTGTCTCCCTCTCTCCTTATCTGTCTCTCATCCCTACTTTCCCCATCTCTTCCTCACACCCCCTCTTCCTTTCTCTCGCTCCCTCACTTACACTGACTCTTCCCTTATCTCTCTCCTTCTCTCTGTCTCCCTCTACCCTTTTCTCTCTCTAACCCCTTCTTTCCCTGTCTCTTTATCACGCCCCTTCTCTCTCTCTCTTTCCCCCACACTCTCCCTAACTTACTCTCACTCTTCCCTTCTCTCTGTCTCCCTCTCTCCTCCTCTCTCACCCCTTCTTTCCCTGTCTCTTTATCACGCCCCTTCTCTCTCTCTCTCTCTCCCACACCCCCCCCACCCCCCACCCCCTCCCCGCATCCTCCTCTACGTCCTGATTGTCCTGATGCCCTCAATCAGAGGATAATTACCCCAGTAAGGGCAGCAGGTTAATGATGCGCATGAGGGCTGAGGCTGATCGCTCCTGATTGGTGGAGAGCAGCCAGGGCCGCGTGCTGCAGGAACGGGAGTCAAATCTGGGCCTCAAATGCTCATCGGACCCCTAAGCTGGGCCCAACACAGGGGAGCACTCAGAGAGAGAGAGAGAGAGTGAGAGAGAGTGAGAGAGAGAGAGAGAGAGAGAGAGAGAGAGAGAGAGGGAGAGAGAGAGAGGGTTTGCTTTCCTAGAGTAAGGCAGTGATGGTTACATTAGCCAGCCGGTCCAAGCTGATCAGATGTTCGGTGCTTTCTTTGGAAGGAACAATATAGGGAATTATATGAGGGATATTATAGGCAAACATTGACATGACATGGGCTGTCATGCTGAATAATCACCATCAGATTAAGTGGATTTAAAAATATGAAACAGTCTCTGGCTGCCAATCCTCTATTCAATTCCATACAATCATCCGAGTAACTCTGACTACATTCACACTTCAGGCGTTCAGCTTACACACGTATCCCGGGTGACTTTACATTTAACATATTACACATGAACACGCAGATTACATATGTATCCACATCCATTTATATAGCTGCAAAAGCTGGTCAAGCTTAAGGATTCACACATCAATAATATCAATTAAGACTTTAGCAGATTCATAATCACTGTTAGTTTTTTTTATTTTTATAACTAAAATATCATTCTAAAAGACCGAATGAAGGATCTGGCATGAAGATCTTTCATGATCTGTCACCACTGGCAGGAAAACCCACTCAGTCGAGCTCTGTCTCCAAGAGCACCAAAAACAACCAGCTCAGTCGAGCTCTGTCTCCAAGAGCGCCAAAAACAACCAGACTGAGACTATGTGTGGATTCCGCGCTGTGGAGAAGCGGGGTTGGGAGCGGGCCGCGGACAGCTGTCATTTTCCGAACACAAGGTTAGCGCTAAGCCCCAGAGATCGGCTCTCTTACCCGGGGCTCCGAGCTCCACATCCACATCTGCTACTGCACAGGAGCGACTGCAAGCTCTACATCCACATCCACATCCGCTACTGCACGGGAGCGACTGCAAGCTCTACATCCACATCCACTACTGTACGAGAGCGGCTCCAAGCTCCGAGCTCCACATCCACATCCACATCCACTACTGTATGGGAGCGGCTCCAAGCTCTGAGCTCCACATCCACATCCGCTACTGTACGAGAGCGGCTCCAAGCTCTGAGCTCCACATCCACATCCGCTACTGCACAGGAGCAGCTGCAAGCTGGGAGGCTTTGCTGCAGGTTACAGTACTATTTAAGGCCTTTAACAGACCCTCTTATCCACAGCAAAAATACTGCGTGTAGCACCGTAAAAAAAACTGATAGCGAAACATTTTAAAATGAATCCGGTGAGAACCACAGATCTTTTGCAGTTTCCTCTGCTCGTCATGCAGTCCGCTTAATAACTCAGCAAATGAGCACTCATTTTCTTTTTTCTTTTTTTTTAACTTTGATATCGTTTGCAACTGAACAGGATAGGTCTAAGTGTTGCATTTGAACTGGACAACAAGTATTTTGTAATTGTTTAGAGAGTGAACAATCGAGTAATGCCCATGATAGCTAGCTATGACAGGCTAGCATAATAAACATGGTCACCAAAGCGTTTGATATCTAGCTAGCTTTTAGTTCCTAAAAGGACGGTGAGAAATCTTGGTTCATATTTTATCTGCCACACCTAGTTTCAAAAAGTTTGATTCGAGTAGCGCGAGCGAGAGCGTGCTGCAGGGTTTGAGCTCTGGAGTCCCTGAATGTGAAGTGTGTGTAGATACAAACAGTTGGGTGAACTGAACTGTGTTACTACCTAAAGGAGTGAATCGAGCCAATTGATTTTTATGAGGTAATAGTCACTCTTTCTTTTCAGTTTATCTGAGTAGGTGAGTGCATTTGAGTTAAAATATTCACCCATTGAAATAGTAAAAAAATAACATTTTAACTGTTACTATTGACACACGTCCTTTGAGTAAGCAAATAAAGCTTAGCTGATTAATTACTGCCAATTAAGTAATAAATAGGATAAGTGAACAACTGTTAACACTTAATTACACTAACCACAAAAGGATTATATTCATAGCGTGCTTAAATTCTACAAATCCTGAACTTGGTGTACATACTGCATGAACTAAGCAGAGTTTAAACAGGATTAAAATAGGAACAAGCAGCAGCGATATAAATAACCAGCATAAAAGTGAACACACCACATGGGTGATTAAGTGAGTGATGCAGGAACAGGAGGAAAAGGGTGATTGACACAGTAAGAGGTTGCAATTTGGATGCCTATCTTCTGTCATTTCATTTTGTCGCAGCAATTTTCTTGTTCTTGTTTTGGGGCTTCAAACTCCTCTTAAATAAAACCAGGCGATAATGTTTCTACTTAAACTTTAGTCTCATTGTCATATTTCTCTTACCACTCCCACTGAACCTGGAGTTCTGGACTGGTCCATTGTCTATCTGCAGTAAGCATCTCTTTACCGGCTGGAAATCAGGGCTGCCCAACCCTGTTCCCGGGGATCCACCTTTCCGGAGGTTTTCACTCCAACCTTAAGAAGGCACACCTCCTTCAACAGCTAGAGATCTGCACTGAGCTGCTAATTAGCAGAAGCAGGTGTGCCAAGTTAGGGTTGAAATGAAAATGAACAGAATGGCTGATCTCCAGGAACAGGGCTGGGCAGCCAATCTTTAATTTTTCAGCATGCATTGAAAGTTCTCATCTGACTCTATTGTACCTTCATGAGTTTCACAACTCAACCAATAATAAAGTTGGATCAAAACCCCATATAAAAAAACCCTCATAATGTTCATGGTAAATGGAAAATAGAAGCAGTTTTTTTCTGTTCCTGAGAATTGCATTTTCATTGGAGATAGGAGGGTTTATGGCTGACAATGACGCCACGGGATATTGCGAAATGAATCACGGAGGCAGGTAATATCGCGCTCATTGCTTTTAAATAGCATCAGAAATGGCCACGAAATCAACAGGCCCATCTCCAATCAAAGTGCATTTCGGTTTCATTTCCAATAAAATGACCAGGGCCCCGTGCACTTCATTAAAAACATAAGCACCCACATTACCTCAACGGCCCGATAAGTGTCACTCTCAAACAGCCCAAAGTCAATAATTGGGACGCTTTTTAAAAAAAAAAATACATTTTTCACCCTTTTAAATGGCCCCTTAACGTAAACTAACCCGCTTACGCCAAGCATCGCTATGACAAGATCAACGACTCGTTTATTACTATGGCAACCAGATGAAAGGCAGACCCTACGAAACACAGCAATGTGCATTTTTCCGCCTTCGTTCGCACCTTCATTTGCACATCTAATTGCTGATGTGGCAGAAGAATTACGACTCTCCGCCAGGGTGAAATATTTCAGGTCACATGACAAGGGAATCATCAGCTACAACGTTAGAGCCAATCTAACAGCCATTGTACTTAGTCCTTTCCATTCACAATGGGCTTTGAATTACACAGTTGATTAAGGGCTATATTTTTCTTACATTACAGTACATTACATTACATTCAGGCATTCAACAGTTACTCTTATCCAGTAAGAGCAGAGAGACAAGTGCATATAAAGAGGCTTGTAATATATACCAATTTACTGAGAAACACTACATACTGCAGCAAGCTGAGGTTCCATCGACAGAATACCAGGAGAGAAGCTTGAAATTACATTACATTTATTTAGCGGACGCTTTTATCCAAAGCGACGTATAAAAGTGCATATCATGGTCATCAGACAACTACAAAACACAGGTTCAATAAGGTACGATACTCATTTCGTACAGATACTTCAAGCCAAGAACACACGCTGTTCTGACCTAACTTATGCCAAGCCAAACTAGGGAGAAGAACAAGCTACAATATTAGGACAAATACAATTACAAAAAGTATAGAATGGGGGTACAGGTAACATGAGTGTCATGAAAGGGGGGGATTTAAAGTGAAATGACACAGAGTGGTGGCAGTTAGTCCAGGTATAGTCTGAAGAGATGAGTCTTCAGTCCACGGCAGAAGATGGGTAGTGAGGGAGAGGTTCGAAGAGGGACAGGGAGTTCGTTCCACCACTGGGGAGCTAGGGTGGAGAAGCTCTGTGATTCCTTTACTCGGGTGGGAGGGGGTGCAAGGCGCCCTGCTGCTGCAGAGCGGAGTGGTCGAGCAGGCGTATAGAATCGAATCATGTCCTGCAAGTAGACAGGGGCCGTCCTGTTGGCTGACGTCAGAAACCCACAACTGAGCAGTTGATTAACAGCAAAGTTGGAAACTTTAGCAAAGTGGCGCTGAGCATTATGGGTAGTCCTCTGCTGCAGCTGCAGCGCTAGCTCTCGGAGCGCTACGAAATACCCAAACTTAGAACATGCAGGTAAGTGGCACAGTAGGAGTCGCAGGTGCAAGAGGGAGATTGAGATTGCCGCGCTTCAAGAAGCAAATGAGTTTAACAGGGACTCTGCTGTCGTGATGGGGAGCTCATTCCGCCACTGTGGGGGGGGGGGGGGGCGGGCGGGTGGTGGGGGGCGGGGCAGTAAGGTCAGGGGAGCACTGCGATTATACACGAGAGGAGCGGCATCGTTCTTCCGTACACCCGTTCGCTCGCCCAACCCCCCCCCCCCCCCCCACCCCCCAACTCATTTCTCAGGTGACCTTACTCACGGTGAGCGAGCGAGCATGCAATGATAAATATGCTCAGTCATAATTCAAAGCTGTTCAAGGCAAAGGCTCACTGCGGCAGGACTGAATCAAGCTTCAAATAAGATACTGCGGCGTGTGTGAGGTAACTCACGCTATACGCGCTTCAAACACACGCAGATGAGAAGCAGGAATACCTGCATTTCTAAAGGCTTTAACCTCTGATCTTAACGCAAACAAACCCTCCATTAAAAAGCTCCCCTCAGCGTGATGCTGATGTTTTTATTTGGTATATTTATTTATTTTCCCCTCGCTGTTCTGAAATGACTCCTAAGCAAACAGTTTCTTTTTAAATTTTATTTTATTTTTTTATTTCCTCCCCAGAGTTGGAGTTACCCAAACTTTAAAACGCACCACCAAGGACGAGCACAAAATGACTTCTAATGTTGGAAACATTTATTTTATCCTCTCTGTCCCCTGGTGCCTGGTGCTTAGCGGGTGAGCGTGATGCTGCTCTAGACTGGCTGATAGAGCTTAGCGTGATGCTGCTCTAGACTGGCTGATAGAGCTTAGCGGGTGAGCGGGATGCTGCTCTGGACTGGCTGATAGAGCTTAGCGGGATGCTGCTCTAGACTGGCTGATAGAGCTTAGCGGGTGAGCGGGATGCTGCTCTAGACTGGCTGATAGAGCTTAGCGGGTGAGCGGGATGCTGCTCTAGACTGGCTGATAGAGCTTAGCGGGTGAGCGGGATGCTGCTCTAGACTGGCTGACAGAGCTTAGCGGGTGAGCGGGATGCTGCTCTAGACTGGCTGATAGAGCTTAGCGGGTGAGCAGGATGCTGCTCTGGACTGGCTGATAGAGCTTAGCGGGTGAGCGGGATGCTGCTCTAGACTGGCTGATAGAGCTTAGCGGGTGAGCAGGATGCTGCTCTGGACTGGCTGATAGAGCTTAGCGGGTGAGCGGGATGCCGCTCTAGACTGGCTGATAGAGCTTAGCGGGTGAGCGGGATGCCGCTCTGGACTGGCTGATAGAGCTTAGCGGGTGAGCGGGATGCTGCTCTAGACTGGCTGATAGAGCTTAGCGGGATGCTGCTCTGGACTGGCTGACAGAGCTTAGCGGGTGAGCGGGATGCTGCTCTGGACTGGCTGATAGAGCTTAGCGAGATGCTGCTCTAGACTGGCTGATAGAGCTTAGCGGGTGAGCGGGATAATAATGGCGGATGATGAGAGCAGAGCAGGTGCTGGCGGCTCAGAGCCACCCTGCAGACCTGTTGAGTCTCCGAGGAGGAAGAGGGGATGCAGTGAGCGAGAGAGAGAGAGAGAGAGAGAGAGAAATTTGTTTCCTGTTCCAGAGCCAGCAAGTGACCGAGAAAAGGAGCCGCAGCTGCTACATTGTTGAAACACTGCTAATTGTTCAAAAGGCATTCACGTGGGATTAGGCCATTCTAACCACAACCCCTCACCAAAAAAAAAATAAATAAATAATAAAAATAGACAAATAAGTAAATCAAAATGAAGCAAAAACAAACAAAGTAAAACCACCCTAAGGGACCAGTTAGCCAGAGGCTGCAAGCGCTCAAAATTACACAGGAAAACACAGCAGGCGAAGCGAGAAGAGCGCCGGTGAACTGACCGAGCACGGCTCCCTCTGGGTGCTGGCGCACGCGTGCGATTCTGATCCGGGACGCCCCCGAGGTGCTGGAGGTATGATATTTAGCACGCAGCCCTCCGGCAGCACACGGCAGTTTTCGGTCCATTAGCTTGACGCGCCTTTCTGTGCTATTCCCGGTCCTTCTGAGGGCGAGCGGCCCGCAAGGCATGGCCAGGCATGCTAAGCCGCTAATGCCTGTCCAATTAAACAATCATTTAAAGAGCAATTTCCCCCGATATCTGGCGCAGAGCGTTTCTGGGGCCAGCCAATCGCCGCGGTGTCAGCACACATCAATAAGACGCAGGAGAGGCAGGAAGCTGGGTCCTAATTATAAGAGAGAAGTCAAAATGCATTAGACGTCAAACAGCACGCCGAACACTTCTCCCCATCTTTCACCTTCCCTCTCTCCTATTCCCTTTCTCTCTCTCTCTCTCCTCATTTATTTTTCTTCTCTGGCTGTTCACGTCTCCCTCCCTCCCCATCTGTCCTCCCTCACCACTCCTCCATCTCTCTCATCCCTCTCTCTTTCACTCTGTCACACACAAACGCACACGCTCCACAATGCTCTGCATTCAATCATCGTTTGTCCTTAACTACATTGCAAGACTTCCCAACCGTTCGGCAAGCATTTGGCAAGCCTTTGAAATTTTTCTTCCTTGCAAAAAAAATAAAAGAAAAATATAATTGGCAGACCAAAGCATACGTCAAGAAGACGTAATTAAATGAAACATCTACAGGTCGAAGTTAAGGACATGCTCTGAAATTAATCCAGGCCAATTTTGACCCGAGTGTCAGGCAGAGCCTTGGGCAGTGGGTGGGGCCGTGGGAAGTGGGCGGGACCACGTGCAGGGGGCGGGGCCATGGGCAGCAGGTGGCACTCCCCTCTCTCCGCACACACCTGTGCCGGTGTAGGCTAAGTGAGATTTTAATTAAGAGCGCTAAACCTTCACCAGCAGGCTGGTGGGGGGGGGGTGTTTGCGGGGGGAGGGGGGTTGTAACACCGTTTGGATCTCATGCCCCTCAGCCCAAGCATGGGGGGGGAACTGCAGTGATCTGGCTGCCGCTGCTGGGAGAGAGCAGGAGCAGCGGAGAGGCCGGCCACGCCCCTGAGAGGCAGTTTCGAGAATGATCAATCTGGCCCCCGCTCCCCCTGCCCATACCCCCCCCCCCCCACCACCTCCCCTCCCCCGCGTGCGCTCACCCTCCGCGCTCCGAGAGCCGCCATCGTTCCGCACGCCCCCCCCCACGCGGGCCGCGGTACGCTAGTCAAACAGCGCTTATTAATCAAGCGCGTCCTTCTCACAGCGCGGGCTTCACGCAGGAGAGACACCGTGGGCGAGCTAATTACCGCCGAGTGAGAGACGCTTTTGTGCTTATACTCCCCGCATCAGTACGTGTGATACAAAGGGTTATAAATACATATGCATGCGCAGTGAGAAAAGTTCACACATTTAACATTCTTTAACATTTAACATTCCACATAACGAGTCTTGCATATTTTGTCTTCAAAGTACATACTGTGAGCTAAGGGTCTCAGACTACAGCACATATCATAATATATTGTTAACAAATTCCTAAAAATAAAAAAAAAAGCTGCAGACATTTCAGAAGATAGCGATTCTTTCTTCCACGCAGCTGTTAATTATTTTCAGAACGCAAAACGTTATAGCTCTGAAGTGTCACCTAAAAATAAAGCCATCCACACCAATTCAACATCTAGCGCTGCATCCATAGCAATGCACTCGGTGATACTGACATGCACATACTGTATTTATGTTAACAATGATAGTCTTTGCAGGGAATCCAGCGTATAACACTGGTAAATTAATCACCATTAGTATTTTCATTATCATTATAGAAATTACACCCTGCAATCATAACAGCCATTATCCTCGTCATTACGATTACACGGTTCAGCACCGTTATCCAACCTCCGAGCCTTTTTTTTCTTCTCTTAACCAGGGTAACAGTCACTTTCCAGGTAAAATGGGATATCGCAACAGGTATCAGCGTTGCCATGACGATCTCAACCCGGTTGTTAGCGAGTGTAATGCTCTTTGGGGTTATAAAATAGCTTAGGAGAGAGGGCTGGGTGGGGAAGGGGGGGGGGGGGTCTCGTGATGAAAAGTGATAAGTCGGGGCAGGGGCGTCGGGGGAGTGTCTGCGACCTTTCTGAAATTTCGACCGTCACGCTCCGCAGAGGATCAGTGAGAGGAGAGGAGTCTGCCGCCCAGAGAGGGGGGGAAACCGAAGCTCCGCCTCCTTAAACCCGCCGCACGCGCGTCTCCATGGGGACCGGGCGCTGTAGGGGAAATTTAGCCAAGCCGCCCGGAGTAACACCCAGACGTTCTACTGATCACACCTCCTTCCTGATTTTCCTGGATGTCAGGGGTGGGTGGGGGGGGGGGGGACCTTGGGTGGTGAAAATGAGGAGGCATTTATTTTTAACTGGGATGAACTGGGAATGGTGCTGAGATTGAGAGCAGCATTCCGCTCGCTGCTGACCCTCTGAGGTGATCACCGTGGATACAGACACACCGTGAACACAGTGGATCTCTCGCTGTGAGGAGCTGATCTCTCGCTGTGAGGGGCTGATCTCTCAATGTGAGGAGCTGATCTCTCGCTGTGAGGAGCTGATCTCTCGCTGGGAGGAGCTGATCTCTCAATGTGAGGAGCTGATCTCTCGCTGTGAGGAGCTGATCTCTCGCTGGGAGGAGCTGATCTCTCAATGTGAGGAGCTGATCTCTCGCTGTGAGGAGCTGATCTCTCGCTGGGAGGAGCTGATCTCTCGCTGCGAGGGGCTGATCTCTCGCTGTGAGGGACTGATCTCTCGCTGTGAGGAGCTGATCTCTCGCTGCGAAGGGCTGATCTCTCGCTGTGAGGAGCTGATATCTCGCTGTGAGGAGCTGATCTCTCGCTGTGAGGGGCTGATCTCTCGCCGTGAGGAGCTGATCTCTCGCTGTGAGGGGCTGATCTCTCGCTGTGAGGGGCTGATCTCTCGCTGTGAGGGGCTGATCTCTCGCTGTGAGGAGCTGATCTCTCGCTGTGAGGGGCTGATCTCTCGCTGTGAGGGGCTGATCTCTCGCTGCGAGGAGCTGATCTCTCGCTGTGAGGGGCTGATCTCTCGCTGTGAGGGGCTGATCTCTCGCTGCGAGGAGCTGATCTCTCGCTGTGAGGGGCTGATCTCTCGCTGTGAGGGGCTGATCTCTCGCTGCGAGGAGCTGATCTCTCGCTGTGAGGGGCTGATCTCTCGCTGTGAGGGGCTGATCTCTCACTGTGAGGAGCTGATCTCTCGCTGTGAGGAGCTGATCTCTCGCTGCGAGGAGCTGATCTCTCGCTGCGAGGAGCTGATCTCTCGCTGCGAGGAGCTGATCTCTCGCTGTGAGGAGCTGATCTCTCGCTGTGAGGGGCTGATCTCTCGCTGTGAGGAGCTGATCTCTCGCTGTGAGGGGCTGATCTCTCGCTGTGAGGAGCTGATCTCTCGCTGTGAGGGGCTGATCTCTCGCTGTGAGGAGCTGATCTCTCGCTGTGAGGAGCTGATCTCTCGCTGTGAGGAGCTGATCTCTCGCTGTGAGGGGCTGATCTCTCGCTGTGAGGGGCTGATCTCTCGCTGTGAGGAGCTGATCTCTCGCTCAGATTCTGCAGCCGTCCCGTATTCAAACACGGCACAAAAAAACAAAATAAAATAGCCCCTGTCCTGCACTCACAAAACTTAGACGTGACAAAATGTTTCAGCCCCTGGACAGCTCCTGCTGGTCTGACTGGATGGGAGGAAAGGAGGCCTCGTCGAAACAACGTGTTTTTTTTTATTTTTAACTTTTACTCTTGAGGATTTCCCACAAACCAAGTTAACACCAAAAATGCACAAACAAATGGAAGCGTTTTGTTTTTAATATTGGTTATATTAGATCTCTTAAAATTGTGAGAAATGTACACATCTTTCATTGGTTCATTTCAAGGGTAAAAGTATTTTAAATATTTGCTTCAGGTTTGATCTCCTAGGTCTGTGTAGGAATACTCGTTATAGACCTGGGTTTTGAAACGAAATGTTGTCGGCTCGATTTCCTGTTAGGACACCGACTCTGCAAGTGGAACAAAGTGCTTTATTTGACTTCTGTTGCTTCTCTGAAATATTCACTACAGATTGTATGCAAGAATGCAAGCTGTGCTAAGTCGCTGTAGGTAAGAACGTCTGTTAAACAAATAATGCTGGGGTGGTTTTCGATACCAATGCAAATCTTCTCACAGCAAACACAGCGAATGCAACTGGGCACTGCTAGCCCTGTAATACGCATTTGTTAGACTCACTCACCGTTCCGCAATGTGTTTGTGAAAAAGCAGAAAACAGGCAGAGGGTAAATATATCTTGCCCAGTACTGTAAGTACATTGTGCGCAATGTGTATGTGTGTGGGCATTATTCAGATGATGAGCAACACTAATTAAATGTCTCCCAAACTGAACTTATCACAGACGTGCAACCAGTTTTATTATATTCTGCATGTTGTCATCAGCGGTAGCATCCTACCCATCCCCCCCCCCAGCAAGTACATGCTTTTGTTACATTTCAGTAGCTTTGGCACGTTTAGCTATGTTTGATTCAGACACAAGGCAGGTTAAAGTTGTCCACTGACACTATTCCAATCTATTCTTACTGCAGAAGTAGCACAGAAGCACTTAGTCAGCTAGACTGCACAGACATGTACAGTAAAATAGCTGTAATATGTGTTTACTGCAAGAGCTTTACTATTCTTAGTCAGAGCAGATTTCAACTAGGTTAGGAAGATTTCCTTCACACATCATACACAAAAATACACACACACACACACACACATGCGCACATGCACGCTCGCACGGACACACACATGCACAAACACACACTCACGCACATGCACGCACACATGGACACACACATGCACACTCACACGAACACACACATGCACAAACACACGTTCACACATAAAAGCACAAAAATTCATGCACACACACAATTATGCACACATGCACACACACACACACACACATGCATGCACACAAAAGCACATACACGCACGCACGCACGCACGTGCATGCACACAGAAAGGCACACACACACACACGCACACACAAAACCTCTATTACATTAATTCTAAAAATTATAAAAGCATACAGTGGCATAGCCTATTACAGATGCCAGCTGTTATCTGTGCAAACTGATTACTGTTCCAGTACAGCTGCAAGTTCAAATTTGTCACCGTTGCACATAAACAAACCGCCGTCGCCGCGGCGACAGACTACATTTCCAGCCGTTTTTTGACAACCCGCTCAACATACGCTGACTGCACGCTTTTGCAACTTCAGTCTTTCCAGCCAGCAGATTATAGAGCAGGGGTGAAAAACGGGCTGAAGTTCTGTGCGTTCAGAAAAATTATTAACCCCTTATACTTTATAATGAAACTTTTTAATCCCTGCTGTTATTTCAACATTTCAGAAATAATACCATTTAGAAAAAAATTAAACATTTTTAAAAAACTAGCAGAAAAGCTTCTTGGTGCTGCCCTCTACTTATTTATATTCGTTTGTCAGAGTACCTCTTTGGAGGTACTACTACACCATAAAAACATCGATAAATATCTAGCGGGGAAAATTGTTGCTGCTCACAAATCTGTGCGATCACCTATTAACAGGATGGAACACTGCCGGCACCTGATTGGCACTGCGGTGCTTGGGTTTGGCTCAACGTTTTCAAACCAGAACAACACAGCGGCCTGTTCATAACCTCTCTCATATTCCACCGAAGGAAGCCACTAAAACACGTTTCTGCAAACATTTTCAGGTGAGAAACAGGAAATGTAATTGCTGAATATTTGATTCATATTTGATTTGCAGAGCCTAGTCTGATAATTTGATTCAAGCTTTATGAGCCAGGTGCAGCTGTGCTGTACAAATTAATTTGCATAGAGAATACTTTATGCAAATGAGATGGACACACCTACCGCACCCACCCCAGGAAGCATTTTTCAAAACTGAGCCAGGCTGAGATAGTGAGTGCAATCAATCTTTAAAAGTAGGTGTTTTGGAATGTTTTCTCTCTTTTTTTGTGTGCCAAAATTCCAAATCCGTGTTCTAGAACTCCACTGCTTTCAGTCACCAGCAGTGATTGTTACCTCAGCATTAGAATGCTCACTTAAGAACATTCTAATCATGCATATGTGACCTCACACAAGAATAAAAAGACAGTAAACTTTCACTTGCAACTGAAAAAAAAAAACGTAAATATGTTTCGAAACAATGCGTGCAATGTGACTCGCCAGAATCCTGCCACAAACGCAAATATGATGCAAATATGAACTCCGAAGCAGGAGAGAGAAACAGCGTTCTTGTTCGAGCGTTCGTCGAAATGTGTCAGCAATTTAAATTAGAGAGCAGCCGGAGCCGGTGAAGCGGTGAGCAGCCGGAGCCGCGCGGGTCTCTGCCACACCGCCGGCTGATAAGAGCAGCGAATCTGACACGTTAAATTCAGCAGCGTGACCCCCCACCCCCCCCCGCCCGTCGTCTCTCTGCGTCTGTGTTTGCAGGGAGAAAAGGAGGACACCGCAGTTCCCAAATGGAGGTGGACAGCCAATCAGGTTCTCCGGAAGCTGGTGAAACATCACAGTGTGTTCCATCGACTAGAAATATATTACCTGTGGAAATCAAGGTGAAGAGGGGGAAAATGGAGATGCTTGCTCTCTTTAAGGAAAGACAGTGGCCGTCTTTGGACACACCTGAGCCATATACATACTGAGCCTCATTCATGAATGGGGGCGACATAGCTCAGGAGGTAAGACCGATTGTCTGGCAGTCGGAGGGTTGCCGGTTCAAACCCCGCCCTGGGCATGTCGAAGTGTGCTTGAGCAAGACACCTAATCTCTAACCCCTAACTGCTCTGGCGAATGAGAGGCATCAATTGTAAAGCGCTTTGGATAAAAGCGCTATATAAATGCAGTCCATTTACCATTTACCATGAAACACGCGTACGATCGCATTTCATCGTAAACTGAAGGCAAGAACATTTCATTATTATTATTTCTCTTATCTGTATGTGTTCATGGCTGTTTCCTTATGCTAATGACATGAACAGGACTGAGCATAATTTTACAGACAGCCAGCATTCATCATCTCATACACCTGGGATATGCACAAAAAAACAAAGGTCTGATGTGCCATGAATCCTATATTGTTTTTTTATGTAGGGAAATTTTTAAGAACAAAAGTAATAATAATTTAATAAAGGTTTGAGAATGAGTCCCATTGGATTTTAGATACCAGTAAAGCACCCTTTTTCAAGCTTACCAAACCCTCCAATCACAATAAAGGGCAATTTCTGAATCATCCAAATTGTCCAATTATATGAAAGAGGACATTTCTGAATACTGACGAAAACAGATGGTTCTTTTTGAAGCCTTTTAGATAGGTATTAAACCCAGGTCAGGAGCTGCTCTTACAGTCCCAGATCTGAGGTTTAAGTCCTGGGTTTCAGAGTCAGACCCTGAAATAGACTGAGTACACTCGTATTTAAAGAGGATTTTAGAGTTCACAGAGGGAGCGAGGACACAAGCTCATTTAGGCATCCCTGTCATCATTCAGTGCCTTCCTTCAGCTCCTGAACCCAACGGCCATACGGCCATCACATCTGGGGACTTTTATTTTCTGTTTCTAATGAGGTCCTGGGCTGTGGTTCGAGATACTGCACTGCATGATCACTTTCACTGTCCAAACCTAGAGGACCACAGACCACAGTTTCCATACAGTGTAGTGTATGGAATACAATATCCATACATTTTTTTTTTCCATTTTATAAAGATGTATTATAACTCAACTACATTTGCAATATATTTTCATAAAAGTTTCAAAAACATTTTTGTTTTCACAATTCACAAAATTGTTTTTTTTACATTCTATTTTTTACTGATGTCTCATGGTGTAGTAATGTCTGAAACAATCACAGTTTTTACACTTGAAACCCTTTAGCTTTCTTTTATGTATAAACACTGCTGAGGTGTTTGAGGGCATATCCTGAATCACTGAAACACAAGACTTATCCGCCCTTTTTTCCATGAATATATGCATGAGGTTTTCCTTTTCTTTTTATTAAATGGGGAATAAAATCTTGACGAGTGTTAAACATTTATTAAATGTTTCATCATAATGGTAATTCAATGAAATATTAAACGCAATATTTTAGCATTGGGGCTCAAGGCAAAGAACACACCAGTGTAATTATGCACATTTCGGCCACATCAGAAACTGATACTTTACTCTCAAAATTTTTTTTTTTACAAAAAAAAAAAAAAAACCTTAGCACACTGAGATTGATTGCAAGTCAGAGACTTTTATTAAAGAAACCTGCAATCAATCTCAGTGTGCCAAAGCTTTTTTTATAAAAGAAAGTTTTTTTTCTATTCTTAAATGGGTTCTTTTTTCCTTGATGCACCTGGGAGAATAAGCACACTGCCCACGGATGTGTGGATGTTCTCTTTACTTATTTAACCAGACGGGACGGGCATTAACGCTGGTGTTTTAGCCCTTTAAGTGCGCGGTACTGTCCCCGGGGAATCCAGGACAGACCGGGCTAGAGCAGAGCACTGGCTGATCTGGCCTGGCCGCGCGCTCGATGGAGAGCAGACTAACGCTCTGGTGAATGACGGCCCCGTTTCCAGCAGGGGGGGGGCCGCCTCGCTACCCCTCGAGCAAGGAGCTCACGCTGAACCGCTTCGGTAAATATCCAGCTGTATAAATTGATTGTATGTATAAAAAAAAAGAATAAAAAATAAAGAAAAGATTTGAAGCTGTGTACGTGGCTCTGGGTAGGAGTCTCTGCCAAACGGTGAAAAGGAGTAAACTCCAGGTCCCCACAGGCGCAGACTGCACACCCCCGCCCTCTCCCGAGCATTAAGATGGTGCACACCGTCCCACAAGGGGGTCCTACTGTCCCACAGGGGAGCTACTGTCCCTCAGGGGTCCTACTGTCCCACAGTGGAGCTACTGTCCCTCAGGGGTCCTACTGTCCCACAGTGGAGCTACTGTCCCTCAGGGGTCCTACTGTCCCACAGGGGAGCTACTGTCCCTCAGGGTTCCTACTGTCCCACAGGGGAGCTACTGTCCTCAGGTTCCTACTGCCCAGGGAGCTATGTCCAAACAGAGCTACTGTCCTCAGGGGCTAACTGTCACAGGGCTACTGTCCCACAGTGAGACGTACTGTCCCACAGGGCCTACTGTCCACAGGAGCACTGTCCCACAGGGTCACTCTGTCCCACAGTGGAGCTACTGTCCCTCAGGGGTCCTACTGTCCCACAGGGGAGCTACTGTCCCTCAGGGGTCCCACGGTCCCACAGTGGAGCTACTGTCCCACAGGGGAGCTACTGTCCCACAGGGGAGCTACTGTCCCTCAGGGGAGCTACTGTTCCACAGAGGACCTACTGTCCCACAGAGGAGCTACTGCCCCACAGGAGTGCTACTGTCCCACAGTGGAGCTACTGTCCCACAGGAGTGCTACCCTCGCCTAGGGCTCGTTCACTCTGGCCCTGCAGAGCTAGGTGAAGCGAGTAATAACACAGCCCAGCAGACTCTGTGGCCCTCTGGGACCGGGGCTAAAGGTCCCTGCTATTCCGATACACACCCCTCTCCTCTCTGGATGGTTTTCGGTACACACAGGGGTGTACTTAAGAGTGCCAAAAACACTGTGAGCAGTGTGATGACAGGGCGCAAAAGAGAAAAAAGATTTCCACATCCCCGCCTACCCCCCCCTCCCTTCCCGCCTCTCTCTCTCCCTTGTTACCTCCCCCCTTCCCGCCTCTCTCTCTCTCTATCTTTCCCGTTTCTGCCTTCGCAGTTTTGAGGTGTGTACCGGCCCGGTACCACACACAGCTGGGGGTATCGATTTCAATTCAGCCCAACATCAAAATGATGAACGCAGGGGCTATAAAGCGGTACAGCGCCGGGTGTGCTGGAATCCCCACCTTAATATGAGCAGCTCATCAAGCCAGCGTTTCTCATTCACGCCCATAAAAAGCAGGGGAAATGAAAAGCAGGTCCTTTACCCACCTTCCCCAGAATGCTCCTTAAACACAGCCTCCCTCCCAAACAAAGGGCTTTGCAGTAAAACTGCATCTTTTCCAGGGTCTGAAACCCTCCAATAGGGCTGGCCACAAGGGGAGGCACAGCTCAGAGGGAAAGTAAGTAGTAAGCAGTCCGTAGACATGTTTGGGACCAGACCTTCGCTGCTTACGCGTGGACTGCTGCTCCCCTCGCCCTGTTCTCATAATCAGAACGCTTAAGCTGCTTGTGTCTGGGAAGTAAGACTCCGGCCTCTGCAGTGCTCTACAGCAGCAGCCATTGCTGCACTAGCCTCCTAATTGGACAACACGCTGTGCACTTAAGATAGACCTGTTAAAGAAGGGGGGGGGGGGGTGAGACTGCTACACAGACGTAAATGAACGGGGGGGAGGGGGGCCTCTGGGCTAAAAAGAAAGTGAAGAACAGCAAGTGGTCAAATCCCCCCCGCAGGCAGGGTTATTAAAAAAGAAGAAGAAGAAGAGTTTAGGCAGGTACCCCCGTTGTGTGCTTGACATAGCTGATATGGCTCTACTATACTGAGTATTATAGAGTAGTAATTGTGAGTGCAAAGACACCAGGGTGTAGGCATGGTGGGGGGTGGTTATTTAATAATAATATTTATTTTTTTTCAACACCTTGCATTTATATTGCTGTCCTCTCTTGGGCTCGATCCAGGGACAGGGCCTCGTGAAAGATGTGACGGTGTGTGATGCGTGTGTGCGTGCGTGTGTGCATGCGTGTGTGTGTGTTTGTGTGTGCGTGTGTGTGTTTGAAGTCAAATTTGGTTGCATTAGGTTTTGCCTAGTTTTTGCACCCTGATGTTATTTTCATACTGTTTCATACCTCATTTTTGAAAGGTTAGGGTTCATTCCTATTCTGAACACTGGAGGAACAGGAACACTGGCACAAGCTCTGCTGCTTTTTGTTTTCACCTTAAGCTCAGCACCCTGTCCAGGCTAACGGTAGCAGGTGAGATGAGTTAACAGCGTAATCAATTTATTTAATTGAACAGCTAAGTGCTGAATGACAACAGGAACCAGCAGACCCCGCGGCCCTCCACGAGGAGCTACTGAGCACCTCCGCTTTCATGGAACAGTTTATTTACTTTCCCCCGTTCGAAAGGCCCATTTCAATCCGGACATCAGCAACTTGCCTCCCCAAATATGGGCGGGTCACTCTCGAGGTCCCTGTTGGGACTCGTGCAGACCCTGTTTAGAGATGCTTTAGGACCAAGAAGGTTTTTTTTTTTTTTACTCAGTTCAAATCAATTGAGTTTTTATTTCAGATCACACACACTTTTTTACAGATAAACGCAGAAGACGCCTCTCACAAAGACGCTTCACAGAGGAAACCGAAAAGGAGAACTGAGTGAAGGTACACCACTGTGCGCTACACTCAGCTGGTCCGTCTAGAAAGCCTGTTTCATTAATCCATGCCGTATGCTATATATATATATATATTTATAGCTGGTTGTGAAACTGCCTTTTATTAATACGGTTTAGAAATGATTAAATGTAAGGCGGGCAGAGATCTCTGAAGCACAAAAGCGGTAACAATTATACATTACGGCTAAGCTTAAAAGGGTCTCTTTCGGATCAATGCGCAATCTCGCCGAAGCTCTTAAGATCATTGATTTAGAAACAGGCTTATTTTGGTCACGTCAGCCCTGCTTTTCTTCCCCTCGCTGCAGTGGGGCCCCGCTGTCCTTTTCTCCGCGCGTTCTCTACGCGCGGAACAGGAGCGCGGCTCGCCGTCCAGCGAAGGCCAGGCGGGGTCCGCCCGTCAGACAGCCGGTCAGCGTCACCGAGCGTCACACCACCGCAGCGACACTCAAACCTGGCCCTCGGGGCCGGCGGCACTGCTGGCTTTATTCTGTACCTGATAGTTAACTGATTAATGTCGCCGATCGACCAGAGGTTTAACTCACCTGGCACCCCAGGTATAAATGGGTCCCTGATCAGAGGGGAAGAAGGAAAACCAGCGGCACTGCTGGCTTTGAGCCAGATTTGAAAATAACGCCTCTTTGCTTGATCATATTTGTTCCTCCACAAAGTGTGAACTGTGAGGTGCACTGCATTTTCTGTATTTTTCCCAGAATAACTTTAATAGCCTCTCTCTAAATTCATTTTCAGAGAGAGCGGCTATCACTGTGGAAAATTAGTTTGGACAGCTGGTTCACAGTAGCAGCAACAGCAGCATTGTCAAATTAAGTGCAGTTCATTCAGTTTTATCCAAATTACAATGTTTCCCATTGTAAATAACTGTGTTTGTTCCAGACTCATTTAAAAAAAAAATTTTTTTAAACGTCCTAACTGTTCTATTCTGCAGTGCAGCTCAGTACAAAGAGTTTCAGGGTCCCCACTCATTTTAGGAAGTCATTTTCCAGGACTTTTCAAGGACAATTTCCATGACTTAGATTTACAGACATGAATATGGACAATGGTAGCCCAAAGCCGGGGGGTGGGGGGCAGTGTAATCTCAGCAGCTAATAAAAATGAGAAAAGCAGAAATGAAAATACGAAGAAATATGCAATCTAAGCTCTAAATATACTGTTTAATAGCTTGACTTATAGCCTAGCCTACAATTTACCAGGACCTCACAAATATTTCCAGGACATTTTGTACATTTTCTCATTTTCCCGGTGTTTTCCATGACTGGAAAACTAGTCGATAAATTTCCAGGTTTTCCAGGTTTTCCAGGATGAGTGGGAACCCTGAGCCTGCGTGCGCCAAATCAGCCCGAGTCCCGCTGGGTTCTGGCGCACAGAGACGCTCGCGGACTTCAGCACGGCGACGGCGATGGCGCACAGGCAAAGCCGCGGCTCGCAGTGCGCACCGGAAGGCCGACGTTCAGCCGGGCTCTCCTGTCCAAACCCGTCCCCTCTGACGAGTCAGGCCCACAGGACGCTTCAGCTAAAACGCAGAAACTATACTGGAAGTAAAGGGAGAAACACTCCAGGAATTCCCACAGACAGCTTAACCCGCCAATCAAACACGACGAAGAAATAAACGAGAGACGAGAAAAGGTTCTGAGAACCGCGCGGGGCGGGCACCTCCCGATATTAAGCGGGGACGTCCTGGAACTCTCGTCTAGTCCCGGAAGAGGGGCCCTGCGGACGTGAAATAGCACCGGCGTGACAGTTTGTGATAACGAACACGAACTCGTCACCGGAGTTCAGCCACACTAATATCCAACGGATTGAGGGATCTCGTGGTAGATGGTGTGAGTGTCATTTTTTTTTTTTCACAAGCACGCTGACATTCCCCCGCGAGGTTCGGGCCAATAACGTAACTCGTTATTAAGGAGGTCGCTCGGCCTCGGGCGAATCAGAGCGGACGTGCGTTTGTTCCCGTACGCAAAGACAAGTTCTCCGCTTCGATCCCGCGGCGCGTATTTCACCGGCCGGCTCGAACGACAAGCGCCGCGGAGACGTGGATGTAATAACTCCGGAAGCATCTCTGAGCGGATAATGGGACAGTGTTTACTTTGCAGCAGCCCTGTACCTTCCCGTTCCACACAAGGTGCTGTGCTGGCTAAACCCTCTTATTCTCCCCGGAGTGGATTTACTCTGCTTCGCTGCTCGCTGGATGAGCTGATTTATGACACAAGCCGAAACGCCGTTAACGCCGCGTAGCGCTGCCAGTGATCACCGGTGGAGAACAACAAACAAGCCAATAAATGAATAAGCGCAGTCACTGCTTCAGGGAGATCACTGTTTCGCCCAAACCCGTCCGCACTGCCTGCAAAGCAATCCCCATAAAAAATAAATTCATGCATAAACAAACACAGGAGCAGCAGGGGCGGTTCAGAAATAACTGAAATATGTCTATAAGTGACGGTAAAATGACATCACATTAACGTGCGTAGTGGAAAACGCCCGTGATGTAAGAGGCCCCCATTTTAAACAGGTGGAAATGACTGTTAGATCACTGCCAGACTAATCCGCCGCGACGCCTCCCGCTGGTGAAAATCCGCCCTGAAACGGTTTGACACGTGGAGTCCTGGTGTGCAGATCAGAGAGCAGCGAAAGGCTAGCCCCCCCTCCCCCCCCCCCCCCCCGCGCCTATCCCCCCGGGCACTATCGTGCCCATCCCGAATGCGCGGAACGTCGCCTCGCTGTCTTTGGGACGTTTCCCGAGTACCCAGAATGAAAGATTATAAGAAGCGCGCACACACACACACACAGACACACAGACACACAGACACACGCACACACACACAGACACAC
>NC_057944.1:38638640-38663640 GCF_018555375.3 Anguilla rostrata | reverse complement strand
GTGGATGTTCAGCACTTCCTTGCGTGTTATCTTCTATAATCTTTATAAGCCCTGTATAAGTGCTTTATAAGCCCTTTATAAGACCTTTATAAGAAGCCGTGTGATGCCTAAAGATAGCTCACTCTACAGCAGCCACCTGGGCTCCACACAAGTTTTTTCTTTTCTTTGAAGGGGGGGGGGGGCAGATTCTTGTTGATAATAAATTGATTTCTTGTTTTACATGTGCTTTATATGTTGTGACTCGCCCAGGGCTGGACAGCCGCTCATTAAAAACAAAATGCAGAACCCAAAACGGTTGATGTACAAAAAAAATAAAGAAATAAATAAATACAGATCTTGCGATACGGATCTTTAAAAACAAGGTTGAAAACAGCGGAGAAACATCAGCAGGTAATTAGGACTATAATAAGGAGGATCACTGACCTAAAAGATTCTAACAATTACTCACAACTGTCTGACAACTAAAGTTGGGCAATGTAGAAAAAAACATTTCAGATGCAGCCGATGGGGCATAAGGGGAGCACAGTGGTTAGGGGACTGGGCTGCAGCTCTGCGGTCAAAGGGTCAATTACCAGGAATTACCAGGAGTGCTGCCATTGTACACCTGAATTGTTTCAGCAAATATCCAGTTGTGTACATGGATTGTATGTTCAAAAAACCATATATATACACACACACACACACACACACACACACACACACACACACATAAATATACGCACATTTTTAAAAAGCAACTCCGGAAAGAGTGTGTACTTGAATTGTAAATGATGTAATGTAAAGTTTGGCTTACACGTGGTCTTGAATAAATACCAATCCATAATAGGACTACATGATGTCAACACGATGTTGACAAACAGCAACAGTGGGATGAAAAATGTTGCCTACCGCAATATGCACACGTGCCTTTTTTTCACCCGTAGCCATTAATTGAAAACCCCAAGCCGGCTCCTCGACACAAACAATCATTCACGAATGTTCACAGGCGTATTTTTTTTTGTCAAAAAGGTTACAGGGGCGAACAATACATTAGGAAAATGTGCCGGGATCCGAGACAGACTGTCTGCGGCGACGACTGTTTGCGAATGATTAACGATGTCGGCGGAATGCAAACAGGCGCCCGGCCAATTAGACGCGTTCTCGTTAGCGCGTTCTCGTTAGCGCCTTCCTCAAGGTGAGGAGCGCCCGCCGGCAGCGGCGCGACACCGAAAGGGAAATGCGCCGTTGTTCTGACATAAAGTTCCATTTGCATGTTGTTCAAAGTATGAAAAAAAATGAAAGTTAAACAATGCCGAGGTTCAACACTGCATATTAAAAAAATAAATAAGGTAAAGAGCCAGGTGTCAGGTGACGCGGCAAGACAACGCGAGAACGTTCAGCCGCTCGGTCTCTCCGAGGCTCGTCAGCGCGTGAGGCCCAAACACCCGTCCGGTGCGCCAACGCGGGCGACGCCTGCTGAAATAAGGGCAGCGTTGGCGGGTGATGTGTCAGGCGGTTACCGCGGCGAAGCCGAACGGAGGCTTTGAAGTCGTGCCCCTCCAGAGTGCCTCGGTCTCAGGACAGAGGCTCGGAAGGGGGCTTTGGCTTCAGAGGCGCGAACGGAGCGGGTACATTCACGCGCGTCGTGTCGCGTGTCGCGTCCCCCTCCCCTCCCCTCCCCTCCGAGACACGGCCGCCCATTGGCATTTGGGGTGGGGTGACAGGACCCACCGAGGACCCACCGAGCCAATCGGGTGCCTCGCTCCTAAAGCCCGCAGGCCAGGTCGATAACCCGCACGCCAGGACACAGCCCAAATGACGGCCGCCAGGGCGGACTGACCGCGGCGGAACGCGACGCTTCCGTTAGGGGGGGAGGAGGGTTGCCACGGTAATGACGGCCATCAGTCATTGGTTCTGAGGGAGGGGGAGAGGGAGGAGTTGACACTGAGTGAAAGCTGTTATTTGCCTTTGAAAAGTAATACAGTGAGTAGATATTTAGGGCACTGGAATGCTGAAGGGTCTCAGAAACACAGAAAACTTTTCTTTTTGGTATCCCTGCGAGTAGCAATTATGCTCACCATGCTCATCGCTCTGGAAAACACCGTCTAACAGGTCACTGTAATGTTAGGAGCCAGTTATCAGCCAGTTGCTTGCATCACAAAACGTTCAGTATAAAATCAACTCTGACAGAGTACTTTTAGCTCTCAGAAAAGTACATGTGGTTTCAGCTTGGCTGATACAAACCAGGAATTCCGTTGCATTTAAACACACAAAGGAAACGTGTGAAGCTGTAAAGCAACCTAAGGCTCAGTCACATGACTTATGCCATTACTCCACATTCAGAAAAAGCAGCGCTTATCTGCAAAGAGGGGGACAGTGTTACCCCCAAACCTTGCTAATGGCCAACTAGGGCAGCCCTAAAAATAACCTTAAGGAGAAAGAGAAAAAGGAGAAGAGGAGAAAGAGAAAAAGGAGGAAAAGGAGAATAAGAAGAATTATTATTATTGTATACAATCATTGTTGATAAGCCTGTCTGATGGCTGAAGCAGAAAGTCACACAGAACAGCAGAAAGGCCAGATAAAATACTCGCTCTCTGCCACCTGTCTGAGAGGCTTCCCCATCGCTCCATCGCCCTAACGCTTATCATTCAGCTCACAGAGGGGCCCTTTCCAAGAAAGGCCTCTGTTTGTTTTCCAGATAATCTGACTGATGGTTTCCACCCCTCAAAAAAAACACAAAAAAAAACACAAAACACACAACACGCGGGCGCTCTCTGACATTTGTGTCAGACGTCTCGCGGCCGGCCGGCGGGCTGGAGCGGACGCTAAACGGCTCAATTTATCAGCGCCCCCCCGACGGAGCGTGCGGGTTCAGAACCTCGCCTCCGCGCTCATTATGGGGGGTGGGGGGGGTAAATCAGGCCGGGGGGGAGGGGCACCTGTACTCCGACCTGACTGAGAAATACAGTCGCCACACAGCCCCGGCGGCGACGACGGCAAAATGCCACGTTTTCTAAAGGCCACTGCGATTTAAACACAGGAAATAAACTGCAAATGGACCGTATAAAGAAGACTTCGCCCCAAAACAACCCTGTGCAATCACTTCCTTTTTCATACCACCGAATAGTTCCATTAGATACAGATGCACACTTCAAATCTAAACTGGACAATAATACAAGATCCATTTTGTAAAGTGTGTCATGTCTGACATGTTGTGTCCAGTCTGCGTGGGCATTCACCTTCACTTCTCTTGTGATTGGCAGCTCAATAAACTGTAAACAGTCACTGCGGATTGGTCAAAAAACATGGTTTCCAAATGCCCAATACCAAATCTTCCAGGATAAAATAATATATCTCAATAAAACAGCCTTGACATCAAATTATCCATTTTTATTTCGCTTTCTTTCTGTGTAATATTAATCCTTTTTTTTTTTTTTTTTTAAGTGAGGCTGTACATTAGCGAGGGGTTGTTAATTCAGCTGCCTCCGTTAGTGGACCTCACAACTAGCCTCAGTCAGAGAACACACACACACACACACACACACACACACACACACACACACACACACACCGTCAGATGACTCTACTCATGAGCAGCGTTTCATCTGCACAGAGACAGGAAACGGCGTGCTCTCCCTTCCTGTCCCTCCCTGATTAAGGCCCCCACCGATGGGCCCTGGTCACTTTCTGGCTCCGTTACCCGTTAGCTCTGTACGCTAGCAGCACGTGGTACGAGCTGAGAGTCGGAGCTTACGCTGTTTTCTCACTTCCTTCATCGTACCTCCAGTAGGAACAAAGCAGACGCATGATTTTTTTTTGAAGTGGTTTTTCACTTTATGGCATACAGAGATGAAAACTCATTTTTTTACCCCCTCCTGTCACTTCAAGCCCTTAAAATAGATTTTTGTCATTAGTCCCGAGACATGAGTCTCTGTCGACATCCTAATCCATCCCGGAGAGTCAGCCATGAAGAAGCACTTCCTGTGCAACACCCCTCGTTCCTTCTGCTATTTCAAACCAACAGCACACATTCAAACCATATTGTTAGGTTTAGGTTTACATTTTATCATTAAAAAGTAGAGTGGAACTTTTTATGGTTATTTTTGACATCAATAGTAGGTTTTCACTCCCGCTGTAACAAAGCACACATTCAACAGCTAGAGATCGTGTTCAGCTGCTGATATTTAGAATCGGGCGTCAGATGAGGGTCGCGGGTTGGAAAATCTACAGGACAGTAGATCTCCAGGAATGGGATTGGGCAGCCTTGGTTTAGACTTTCAATACAAAAGGGACACCCATCCATGTCAGATCTTAAACAGGCAACTAAATCTATCTCTGTCTGTACACACAAACACACACATACATTTGTACAGCATGTGTGCATGTATGTGTGTATGTGTGTGTGTGTGTGTGGGCGTGCGTGCATGTGTACATGCGTGTGTGTGTGTGTCTGCATGTGTACATGCGTGTGTGTGCGCCTGCATGTGTATGTGTGTGTGTGCGTTTGTGAATACGTGTGACAGACAGGAGCTCGAAAAGCAAGAGCGGGGCTCCCCTAAGAATGAGTCACAGGCGGAGTGACCCAGATTTCACTCTCTCCCCCCCTCTCTCTCTCTCTCTCTCTCTCTCTCTCTCCCTCTCCCTCTCTCTCATTACCTGCAGACTCTGCCTCTCTCAGGTGCTCACCTGGCGCTGTCGGGCCCGGCGCGTGAGCCCAGCGCCTTCTTCACACGCCGTCCGCAGACGGGCCGGCTCCAGCGCGGCCGCTTAAGGACTCCGTAATTACCTAAAATGAGGAGCCACCCAGGGTCCCTCCCTCGTATTCGCCGCGCACAGCTGGATCCATAATTTACCGGGGCACTCAGACAGAAATACGCTCATTTTCAGGAGAGGAGGGAAGACCCGCTTCTGAAGTCCTCCAGCTAGTCTGCACCGCTCCCTTTTCTTTACACAGCAGAGGAGAAGGCGAAAAAGTTTCTCACCTAGAACACCGCTGGGAGGGCGCGATAATTGCACACATAAATACGTGCCGTTCTGTCACCGGATTTAATGAAGATCCTACAAGCAAACTTACAATTAGCATAACTAATTATATAGTACAAATTAAACCACATAATGGCGTTTGTGTTCCTTTTTTATAGAGCTGGGAGCTTAAATGAATCGCACAAAGACCAGTTTCAGAGGCAGATAAGAAGGCACTAAGAAAAGATGCATTCAAATGCCAGCTTTTGTTAACTGCGTTATTTGAAGGAAACTGTTCTTTTCAAGTCCAACTTAAAATGGTGTTTCATGTTTTGTTTCTGTGATTAATGTATGGAAGCTAATGTATTAAAACGATTAACATCAGATGTGTTCATCCTGTTTGACAGGGAGTTAATTTATATTAATTAATTTTAAATCTGTGCACTCTAGATACTGTGAAAAGGCTATTTAAAAATGGAACAAAAGTGTTGCAAAGCAGGACGAATGAAAGAAAACTCATTTATGATTCAATCCACGGGAGAAATTCGTTAGGAGCCGTTACATCAATCGTACATTTAAAAAAAAAAAAAACTGATGAATTCACCATTGATGGGAATGATGGATAGAACACAATAACAGGATGGATTTTTGCGTGAAAGGCAGTTATTACAAACCTCATTGAAATCAATAAGAGGTTCCTGTTACCAGTGTTAATGTCAGCGGGTTAATCACTAAAATCTCATGAGTTCACCGATGAATCTAAATCGCCCTACACGATGGAGGACAGCGTTCATATTGCTCCTGATGTGATCCCAGTGCTCTTTACGTACTAAAAAAAAATAAAATAAAACTGCCACATTTAAACGGGTTTGAGCATTCCGAAGACGCGGTACTCGAAATTCCAAACAAACGCACTTCACTTCCATGCAAGGGAGTCGCCGCGTAGCTAGCAGGGAAAAGCATCTTCATTTCCAGCAAAGGCCCATGGGAGAACTGCCACCGGTCTCATATTCCCCTGCTAACACAGCAGGGGATGGCTGCTTGATGAAACACGTTAACTGAGGGGGGGCGGGGGCGGGGGGGGGGTGGGGTAAACGGACGCCTTTTTAACCCGATCGATAAACGCTTTGAGAGAGGGGCATCGCTTACCCGCCCGAACCTCTCGTCCTTAACCCCCCCACTTAAGCACTAATTAAAATCAAGTCCCCTCGGATGAATCTGATGAATGGGTGCAAGGCACAGCTTAACGGGACAGACGCTCCTCCCGATTCTAGTGATGGATGAAGACTGCTCTCCCGATGGCCTTTCCCTTTCAAAGGCGCATTGTGTGCTGCATTCTTTTCAGCTTGTCAGTCAGAGGGAGGAGTGGGAAAAGGGTGTCACCTGAATGAATACTGGTGTGAAAAAAAAAAAATTACGGAAAGGATGAGTTTTTTCTGTGTAGTAGAGAAACCATCCCCTAATGTTCTGCATTTAGGTGCATTTCAGTACAGACTGTAAAGGTAAAAGGTCTGATTGGAGAACAATAAGCAACTGAACAGGTTGCTCTCGTTCCCTACCGTGACCTTGGCTGTTTTTCAAGAGCACCGAAACATTTATAAAAACACTGCACAAACGTTTTCATTCTGAAACAGGGCTTAAGAGGGCATTGCTGGTAAGGTGCACTGAGATTTTGTTCCGTATAATACGTGAATGAAATGAACTATATTCATTCATTCATTCAGATGGCGAAGGCCTTCATACAGTGTACAGTTGCGTTTTTTTATAATAAATATATATATAAATAAATTTGGCACTCAATGCGGGTTCCACCCTAATCTGGAATGTCCAATCATCTACGACAGCAGCCACGTTCGTGCAAGAACCTCACTGCCAATTCGGAAGAGCATAGACAACCGTGGTTCTCCTGCAAAACGTGGTGTCGACAGATGCTTCTTTTCACACCACAGAACACCGCTGAGCTCTCGCAGAGTGGAGTCACAGGAAGACCTTTTGTATGCAGCTTTAACATGCGGTCCAGGGGGCGCCCGATCGACCAGCAGGGGTCACTGAAGAGCGATGAAACGCGGACCACTTAACCGGCTGAACCCTCCCCCTGTACCCGGGGTGGGACCAAAATTCTCGTCCAAATGACACGTCCACCAAACCTTTACTGAAGAAAGCAGAAAGTCACAGCTACTCAAGAGTAACTGGACTACCAGTTCAACACGAGGAACTGAAGTTAACCCAAATGCAGGGTTTCTCTTCTTGACAAAAAGATGGCGGACAGGCCCAACTCTTCATATAGAATACTGCCCCCCCCCCCTCCACTTCCATCTCCTCCCCCCCATCACTTCACTCCCTCTATTAACTCAGGCTATTGTGTTTCATGAAGAAAAAAACATACTTCATTGTATTTCGAGATGATTTAACTTTTGTTTGCGCATCATCAGTAATTACAGCCATCAGACAACACTCGTTAATGAGTTTAGCACTACGATAATGCCTTGCTGTACAAGAAGCATGTAAATATGACTGTGGATGAATAAAATGAAACTGTGAGTGATTCTATTCCTCTGGCAGACTGTTCCCCCGCTTATTTCCTTTCGCCTCGCTTCTCAAAGAACGATAAAGTATCATCCTTCGTTTCACAGATGATTTAATTAACTGATAATCACCAGGCTCGAAACATTGTGAAAAGCAATAATCCAGTGAGAAACAGTTGTGCTCAGTGACTGTAAATCATGAAAAAAATGTAATTATACACACACATACACACTCTTAAACACACAGACACAAACAGAGGCTCACACGTTAAAGTTTTACAAAGACTGAAATTGTAATAATTAATCAACACATGATAATTGCAGACAGACAGCAAAATTAACACAACTATATATATATATATATTTTTTTTTTTTTTTTTTTTTTTTTTTTAAAGGACTGGAATGCGTTTCATTCAGATTAATTTAAACTAAAAACAAGTATTAATGTTTCCACTGAGGAACAAAAAAGAGACACCTTATGATTGCTTTAATTTATTCTGTGGTCCTGGAATCAGAAATTTGCTCGAATACCCAGTGGAATGTTTCCAGAAATGCTGATGTGTAAAACCATAGCAGAATAATGTGTCTCACACTCCCACACACGCTGCTCTGCTCAGTCACTGCGTAGAACTACAACTTCCTGTCCGTTTCCTACCCACAACTCCTTCCTAAATCCCTATTCCTGTTTCCCTCTCCCACCAATGGGAGACTGAGCTGGCCCATGAACACACAACCTCAGCCAATCAGAGCAGGACGGGCACCCCCTATGGAGTCTGGCTCCTCCCCAGGGTTCTTCCTACAAGAGGTCCACATCCTCCTTGGCCACTGAACCCCTCTGGGTGGCTTTGTGGGTGTCTAGGCCGGGGCAAACTGTGAAGAATACTATGACAGGTCCTTTGCAAAATGCATTACATAAGTACCATTTGGCTGATTTGATTGTCTGCACTCCCGCTGGGTTGCCAGACTGTTGTCTGTTTGGCTATACACATTAAGAATAATCACAAGACAACAGATAATGACACTAACAGGTCATTGAGTGCATTCAGGACCGTGGTTTACCTACGAGCAGACGAGACATTACCCAGCAGCCTGCGGGGCTTTGCCTCTACTGAGTGACCAGCTCCAGACATGGCCACCTCTCTGTGTGCAGAAGTACTTTTACCTTTAATTAATGCAGAATTTACCTGTGGCTAATTCCCACATTAATATAGCGTCTTTTATCCCAGGATCTCAGTGGTTCACAGAGAAGGAGTGAACACTTCATCCACTTCTGATGTGTACAGCAGCCAACGCTGCCTGGGTGTCATGTGACTAATGGCAGCCATCGGTCACATGACACTGCATTGCGTTACACTGCGTTCATTCTGTAGACGTTCTCATCCAGAGCACGCGTCACCTGATCTGGAGGCGGAGTTGAATTTCAAGAGTTAGTTCATCTGTGATGGAGAGTGACATTCGATCCCTGCTGGATTCGTATAATCTCTGTCAGAGCCGCATTATCTCTGAGCGTTTCGCTGTGAAGGCAGCGAATTACTCGTTCAGTCGAAAGCGGCGGGTGATTGGGTGACGGGGCTCGGACGGGTCCCCGCCCACCAGGGAGGCTCCGCCCACTACCCATTCCCGCTGTCATTCACGCCCATGCCTTCCGTGTCACTTTATCTCCCTCCCTTTCATCCCCTGTCAATCAAGCAGTTTCCGTGGCGACAGGGCTCTCAGGCTACACAATGCAGAGTGAAGCCAAAGGAGATAAGAGCCTACCTTTACCAGTCAGCCGGGACTTCTTTTTTCCAGGGAGCACAAAGATTTGAATATGTCACGGCTATCTGTTCCTTACTGCCCCACGGTAGCCATGGCGATAACAGGAGTCTGTATCCATGGATGCATTCCTTATCTCAGCGTCCCTGCCAATGGCCACTCTTTTACGACATTACACTCGACAATGCCGGGGGGGTTGGGAATTAGCTCTGATCTTTATTCACTCCCTTTGACCTTTGGAAACAAGCTAGGCTCAAAAGAAACCCCTACAAATCCAGGAATCTCAGTTTACCTGTTAGACACACAGCCCATTCTGCAAGGGATGCAAGGTAAGCACTCACTTATTTTTATACTGTAATAGGAGGAAGACAATGTCACGATGCCTGCCACAGTCTGTATTTTGCAGAATGTTGCTGGTATGGTTGAAATATTGCACCAGCAGAGAGATGCAAAACCATCACAGAAACGTATTGTCATGGTAATAATTTTGGATGCTGTCAACAGCGAGGGAGTGGTTTTAAACAAACATTCTGTTTTTGCCAACTCTGTGTTTACCCTTGAGAAAATAATGTCTAATGGTCTGACAAGTGTTCTTAGTGCTCAACTGTGTATCACCATTCAGCACACTGCACTCATGTGCACTCTCTCTCTCTCTCTCTCACAGACAAACACACACACACACACACACACACACTCACAGACACACACACACTCTCTCTCACACACACACTGACACACACACTCCTGCACACACACACACACACACATTCACACTCATGCACACATAGACCTACACACACACACTCTCTCACTCACACACGCACATACACACACACACACACTGACACACACACTCCTGCACACACACACACACATTCACACTCATGCACACATAGACCTACACACACACACTCTCTCACTCACACACGCACATACACACACACACACTGACACACACACTCCTGCACACACACACACACATCACACTCATGCACACATAGACCTACACACACACACTCTCTCTCACACACACACTACACACACACACCAGACACACACACTCCTGCACACACACACACACTCACACTCATGCACACATAGACCTACACACACACACTCTCTCACTCACACACGCACACACACACACACACACACACAAACCCCTATCGCACGCTCCTCCACTACAAAGGTTAGGTTACAAGCTTCTTTTTTCACAAGCTCTCCAAAACCTACATTTCTATTTTTTTTATTTGTATTTTTCTCTTCTATCTAAATAAATGCTCCAAGTCACAAATGAGTGCAGCACAAGTCTACCCTGCCGTGGAGAATCTGTGCTAAATTTATACAGCATGCTGCCGCTCGACAGAGACCCCCTGCATATTTACCCCTGTGGGTCCTCGCTCGGCTCCCAGGAGAGAGTCACTGCGAGATCCACGTGTTTTTACAAGCACACGGCGACGGGCTCTGCGTTTGGAGGAACAGTAAACACATAAATAAATAAACGAAATACCAAGATTTTACATTTTTAACACGCCTCCTTTTTAACGCACGCTATTTCCCACGTAATATATATTTTTCCCTTACATATCTTAACAATTCAATAGAAAAGTTCTACCAATCAATTAAATTCAATATTATTTGTATAGAACTGTCAAAAAGACACTTTACAGAGTAGCGAGACAAGAAACAAAAGAGAGCAAAAAAGAGCAAACTGAGCAAACACCAGGCCTGAACCCCCACATAGAACATAAGTATAAGGTAAAGAAAATAAGTACATAAGGTAAAACAAACTCCCAGTGGGGAGACAACCCTCAAACAGCGGCAAGAAAAAACTCCCCAATGGGAAGAAATCTGGAGAGGAACCCGGCTATAGAGGGGGAGCCCATCCTCCACTGGCCGGCCTGGTGTAAAGTAGCAGACAGCAGTGTAGCAGACAGGTGCTTTTACCGGCTGAGCAGGCATAGCCCCAGACTGTACTCAGACAGGCACTGTTCTCTCTGCTCAGACTAAGCCACAGCTATTGTGCATGTGCTGAATGAGGCCCAGGGCCAAGGGCAAACCCTGATTGGCCAAACAAACACCGTCAGCCAATAGGGACAAAACACCGACGTCACATGACCGCTGACGCCCAATCTGACGCCTGGAGTGGCTGCTGATGCTGATGTCACATCCAATTGGACGTTGCCACAGGGATAAAAGGTATGGGGGAAACACAGAAATATTGTTATTACAGAGTCAAAAAAAAATCCTTTTTAATGTGTGTTTTTCAAGGTGTTTCCAGGGAGATGAGTGCCAATCACGCAGACAGAGAGAACAGACTCACCGGAGAGAATGCTGTCAGTTACTGAAGATTTAAGAGTTCTGCTACGAAGAACTTGAAGTGACAGCCTTCCTCAGCAGGGGCTTAATTCTCCATGAAAAGAACGCAGGGCCTGATATCTCTGCGGACTCCTTTACCCAGGATGCCCTGCACGAGTGAAAACACAAACCCAGCTTCCCCTACATTCATTTCCTGCATTTTACCTTACAGTCAGGTAAAGCCAAAACCTCACTTCTCTTTGGTGTGGAGCTGATTTGGGGATTCAATGTGGGCGGGGAATGCAAGGGATTGTGCAGCCAATTAGAGGTAAGGAGTGTGTTTAGGTGATTGGCTGCTCAGGTTGAGGAACAGGTTTTTATTGTTAATGCAGAATGCACAAGCCTCGCTAAAGCAGAGCAGTGGGCTTTCAGCCCCAAGGCCAGTAAAGCAGACTGTTTCAGGGGTTCTGTTTCAGGGGTGCCGTTTCAAGGGTACCATTTCAGGGGTTCTGTTCAGCTCCATCTGACACCAGTCTGTCAGGTCTCTTTTGAAATCCTTTTGAGTAGCTTGTAGAAAACTGTCACACTTCAATACTGTCATTCTGCTGGGTTTGAATGAGTGACAGCTGACCCCAGAGGCATACAGTGTAACTGTGATTCATCAACATATTCAATGTTTTGAACACCTACATAACCATAGGTGTTAAAAATATGGCTACATGATGATTTAGCCAATTAAATCAAGGGATGATGAGGTCACACACACGTACGTACACACACACACACACACATACACACACACACAGCAGTCAGTGTCACACTTAAGTGCAGCAGTATTAATTCTCTCTTACCGCAGACAGGCTCCCTTGGATTATTTTTACCAGCGCTGAGACGTTAAGGGATCAGACACGGGAGCGTTGGGGGGGGCATCAGTAGGTGCTAACGACACGCAGGTAGGGCTCGTCGCGAAAGCGGTCATTACGCCACTCGGGACGTCTGCGGCACGTTACAGTCACGTAACAGTCCCCCGCGGGACGAGCCTAAACGCCAGCGGAGAGCCTGTGAACGTGCAGCCGCCCGGTTCTCTTTCCGCTCTACTCAGCCGAGCAGATTAAGACGGGGAGGTCGGTGCGGTGACAGGAACCTCGCCTTGTTTAACCTTATTCCCCCTAACCCCCCCCCCCGGGGCACATTTTATCTGTGCGAGAGAGTTAAAGAAAAGAGGAGAAAAAGCTAAACGCGTTGGTTCTTCACCCCATGCAGCATTGCTCCTAATCATCCTAAGCAGAGTGACTGCTCATTAAATCTAAAAAATAATAATTATTATTATTATTTCATTTAGACAGAACTCCACCCACAGACAGAAGAGGGAGGAACACGGTGTTATTTCAGAGTCAAATTTTCTTTTTCTTGGTGTCTGAAGGCATTCTAGGGCAGCGTGACTTCAGGGAAATCTGAAATGCGTGTCCCAGAAAGCCATTTTGTGTACGGTGGCAGGTCTATTCTTGCCGTGAAAAGTAAATTGCGCGATAAGGCTTGTACTCTCTTTGTGATAAAGGCTCGTTCTCAGAAAGGATTACATTCTTCATTAAAGATTCGGTCGGCCCCCAGACTGTCTGGAAACATATCAGTCTTTCACAGCGTACCGAGCACGGGCAGGCTAAGTGGTGCAGGAGTTCGGAGGGAGCGGAGAAATTAGCGGGTTTGTCAGCAAGGACAGGAGTTCAACTCAGAAACCGCACTGCATGCTGGGAGAAATGTTCAAGATAAGTCTACAGTGCCCTCTATTATAGTACAACAAAGTCTTCTGGAGATGACTGACACATTGAGTGCTTCGGCACGAGTTTAAGATTGTATTGGGTAGCTGAACCCAATTCCAAAGACCACTATTATGGCAACTGCACATAACAAACAGAACTAAGTTATCCATGTCGTGTGTTTGGACACTCCTGCCTGTATCTGTGTTATATAGCAAGTTCATGGTATCTAACACAGGCAGGGACCAACACACCATTGCTGAAAATGATCAGTTAAAATAAATAAATAAATAAATAAAACAAATAAAAACTAAAAATGTTAATTACATACTCCGCAGGAAATTACACTGTGGGCGGAGGTGTACTGAGCGTGTGCGAGTTTGATCCGCAGTTTTAGAAACGGCTCGAGAACATGGCAGACCGACATCGCGCAAAAAACAACAACAAAGCAAAAGCGGAAAATATGACAAAATGAAAGGAAACTGAGAGAATTAGACCAACTCCAGAGCCGGGAGAGGAAACAACGCACTCAGTCGCAGCAGCTAAACTGCATTTAGTGGAAGAGAGGACACAAGGGGGGGGGGGGGGCAGTTCTATCATGGCAGGTCTGTTCTTTTTGTTGCTACGGTGCACTGCAGCCGTAAATCCTGAAAGCTATTTATTTTCCTAGTTGCACAGCTTGGTTTTCTTCCTACCGTTTGATTTCTATTGGTTACTCGTGGCGGCCAGGAACAGGGAAACAACTCGCAAGGCTGAAAATGTCCGGGATCTTATCGTTCTCCTGATTCCAGGGCGAAAAAAAATAAAAAGGTTCTGTTGTAACGAAATATTGGTAGGGGAGCAGTTAGTGATAAAGTCACCAATCGATAAGGCAGTCGATCTTCTCCCACGCAACTTATTCTCAACACATCCATTAAAATGGTCTTTTTAAGGACCTTCAGTGACAATTTCCAGAGATTTCTCAAAGAACTTGCTGGTAAAGGATGGGCTTCATCATGCAGTGAGACATTAGTAAGAAGAAAACAAGACGTGTATTGATTGGGAATCCTGCCCACACACAATAGCGGTTTATTTATGGGAGAATAACGCAGTAGGATACGTAGTGTTAAATGATGTTTCACTCTGACAGACTGCATTTGAACCCATGTGGACTCCTATAGACCAGGGCTCTGCTACCTGGGCCCCAGACAGACACACACTCTGCACCAAATCAACCAGAGGGGCTGATTACACAGTTAACTCACTTCACCCGTTCACTTGGGTGATGATGACATAATAATAATAATAATAATTGGGATGGCAGGTATGCCATCCCGCCAAGTTACGCCTTGGTGGGGGCATGCCCCATACCTATACAGCACCGAGAGTTTGGCACTTTTCAGGGTTCCCCACAGAAATAACCACAACAGCCACAGACACTCAGTCCTTAAAAACATTAAATTCTGTACATTCTCACCCCATTTCAACAGACACATTTCATAAACAACTTCACATGTCCACACAATAAAGCCCCAAACTAAGGGGATTTTGCATTTTCTCCTTCTTATTTTTCCTGCCGCCTATCCCACTAACAACATGTCTCCCCACTGGACATTTTACTGACACCAGCCATATCTTGACCTACACGACCCAATCAAAAACTCGCATACACACGCAAAATACCCATACCTTTTTACTCTGAAACATTTCCAGTTTTAACAGCTAGTCTAGCTGTGGCCTAGTGGGTAAGGTTACAGTCTTGGGAACACGGGATCCAAGAATTGAGGAAATATTGGGTAGGGAATATTGGGTGAGGAATACATCTTATTTAATTTCGGTGAGGCAAGATAGCCTATATTGTTTGTAGTACCGTAACTTGGCGTCATTTTGATATCAATACTTTTAATGGCAGGTCTGGATTTTGGCAGTCTGAATGAATGAGTTATAGACGGTGTATGTCTTGTATGTGTGAGTAACTTGGCATTTTTGTACGTTGAAAACGTGTTTTTTATGAGATAATAATAAACAGAAGACCTGCTATAGATTATGTGTTGAAATAACACTGAACATTTTAAATATAAAGAGCTTCACGAATTGCATAAACCACTGTCCAAGCACCAATACCTTTAACCTTTGACCTAAATTGTTATGCTGAAGGTTTTCAAAAGAATCTTGGAAGCCATCTTCACATTTTGTTATTGCTGCAAAGCATTTCATGTTCAGGGAGCCGGTCTGCGACACAGAGCTGACTCTGGTGTGTGAAGGCGGTGGAAACGGTGGAGTTTCCTTTTGAAATAAGGACTGCATTTCCAAGGTCCTTTACCACACAGACTGGACTAGCAGTTACATCTTTCACACGCCAGCAGTGCAGCCGCCATTACACAAAGCTGGTAAATGATCTTGTGTTCTGCGTGCTCTTGGCCAGAGAGAGTGCTCTTTGTTCCAGGAGCCCAGCAGCACTGAGAGTGTCAGACCCCCCAGTGGCAGGGACATGAGAGATGGGGGAGGGCTGTTCCAAACACTCCGCCCAGAAGCGGTTCATGAGGTCCTCATGTCACTCTCCCAACTCAGACCTTTACCGATCTTTTCTGGTATTAGGCAGCCTATTGGTGAAGAGGAGAGTGAAAAAGACACTAATCTGCCTACAGCCTATCCAGGAGAGGGGCTGGCCTGACTCCGGCCTATCAGGAGAGGGCCTGACCTGCCTCTGGCCTATCAGGAGAGGGCCTGACCTGACTCCGGCCTATCAGGAGAGGGCCTGACCTGTCTCTGGCCTATCAGAAAGAGGGCCTGACCTGTCCCTGGCCTATCAGGAGAGGGCCTGACCTGACTCCGGCCTATCAGGAAGAGGGCCTGACCTGCCTCTGGCCTATCAGAAAGAGGGCCTGACCTATCTCTGGCCTATCAGGAGAGGGCCTTACCTGTCCCTGGCCTATCAGGAACAGGGGCTGACCTGTCTCTGGCCTATCAGGAAGAGGGCCTGACCTGTCCCTAGCCTATCAGGAAGAGGGGCTGACCTGTCTCTGGCCTATCAGGAAGAGGGCCTGACCTGTCCCTGGCCTATCAGGAAGAGGGCCTGACCTGTCCCTGGCCTATCAGGAAGAGGGCCTGACCTGTCCCTGGCCTATCAGGAAGAGGGGCTCACCTGTCCCTAGCCTATCAGGAAGAGGGGCTGACCTGTCCCTGGCCTATCAGAAAGAGGGCCTGACCTGCCTCTGGCCTATCAGAAAGAGGGCCTGACCTGTCCCTGGCCTATCAGGAAGAGGGGCTGACCTGTCTCTGGCCTATCAGGAAGAGGGGCTGACCTGTCTCTGGCCTATCAGGAAGAGGGCTTGGAAGGAGTCCAGTGTCTGCTGCTGCAGAAGAGCAGACACTGCCTGGGGTTTGCTGGATCGAATCCAGCAGGAGACACTGACTGGGAGTTGCTGGATCGAATCCAGCAGGAGACACTGACTGGGGGTCGCTGGATCGAATCCAGCAGGAGACACTGCCGGGGGTTGCTGGATCGAATCCAGCAGGAGACAGTACCCTGCAGGAGTGCGACATATGAAAGGAGGGGTGCTGGCAGGCTACAAATAAACAGGAAGTGCAACTACTCATGAGTGGTGGGGGGGGGGGTTACTTCCTGCAGTCCACCCAAGGTAAGTGGTTTTGCTCTTTGGGTCTGAGAGGGACTGTGGAGAGGATTGGCTCATCTGGGAGGACTAGGCTTTTCAAGACTGCATTTTCACAAAAGACCGATTTGCATTTAACTTTTTTTTTTTGTTAAACTGTGAATTAAATTATGAGATCACTTCCACCCTGATGTGGGGTCTGAGGAGCTCCTTTTCCCAAATCAGCATCTTTACAGCTGGCCTCTGCTCTAGAGCTAGTTGGGGCAAGATTGAACTACAGATTCAGGTTATCTGAAAACGATCACGATATGTGAGCTCATACTGACGGCTAATGTCTGCACTGCAGGATAACACACTCACTTTACACACACACACATACACACACACACTTTACACCTTCATTTACGCGGCACAATGAAATAAAAGCGTCTGCTCTCCTCTGGTTTGCACCTCATTAACAGCTGTGCACACATCCTCTCGTTTACAGGAATTTTAGAGTCTGCATTCATCAGCAACACCCAAAGAAGAACTGAGAGAATCTGGGGACAAGTCACCTTGCGGATGTAAGAAAGAAAAAAAAAACAGAAGAAGAAAAAGTTTCCTCTGCACGCGTGCGAACGGTGTGAGTCACCGGGCTGGCGCTAGCCCACGCAGCTTGCGCGCGGTGGGTTTCATAGCAGCAGCGAAGGAGGTAGAGCCCCGCGGTTCGGCTCGGAATCCGGTTCCCTTCCGACCCCGCCGAGACCCCTGCTCCTTGCTTCCACGGTAACGACTCGAGCTGGCTGGTCCTCATGACCGAAAAATATACAAAAACAAATAAAAAAACAACACCAGAGAGCGCAGTGCTTTATTTTTTAGTTTAGTTTAGTTTATTTGACAAAATTAAAACATATGTATCAAAAGACTTGCACGTGAAGAAATTGTCAAGGATAACACGAGAAAGTCCTGGACTTATTTCCACCGTGGTCCTTGACGTTCCATCAGCCATAACAAGATAATATCAGGCTTCAATCATAGCGCGGGTAGCTAACGCCCCTACGCCGTCACGCACGCAATGCGGGGACTGCCCCCTTTTCAAACGCGCTCCACGACGGCGGCGCCTGGCTCAGCGTAGCCGCTCCGGTTCTGTTTCCCGCGCACACGTAGCTACCGCTGCTCTCCGTCCCCCGGGGCGAGGCGCTAGGCGTAGTCCACCGAGCGCGCTACGTCGACGCCTACGGCAGGGAGCCCGTTCGCTGCCCGAGTCTGACCGCCCTGAGGCGGCAGGTCGAGCGTCCGTCGACAGCGCCGATTACTGCGCGCGAGGAATGCGTTTTTGAAGTAGAGGAACGCAAAGCTAACGGCGTCTGTCACTGTGCAACAACAACGCTACGCGACAGCTCCTCTAAAGCAACTCACCATCTAGCGTTAGCATGTTTATAAATTAGTTCAAATGCAATACACACGTTTCTGGCAGGATATTTCCACAACCCCCCCGCCCCCTTTTCTATTTCCATGAAAATCTATGCATCTCCAGAATAAGCAGCAGTGCAGTTAGTTCCGGAGATGGATTTTCCTGAATTGCCTTCCCCTGAAAACGGCCTCCGATGAACCCTTTCTCTAGGAAGAGCCTCCAGGCCTGCTCCGCTGGCAAATGTGAGTAAAGCACCCCCTGCTGTTTTTTCATTATGTTTTTAGAGGGGAGGGGGTGGAGGGGGTACACTTGGTGCGCCCGACACTGCTCCCCTGTTGTGCTCTAATCTGCGTTGTTCAGGAGAGCAATCCCGCCGCACTGCCGCCAAGACCGGAATGAGACCGTACTGAGACGGTAACGACACCGTAACGAGACCATAACAAGGCCGTACCAAGACCGTAACGAGACCATAACAAGGCCGTACCAAGACCGTAACGAGACCATAACAAGGCCGTACCAAGACCGTAATGGCACCGTAACAACACTGCAACGACACTGTACAGAGACCTCACCGAGACCATAACAAGGCCGTAACAAGGCCGTACCAAGACTGTAACAAGACCGTACCAAGACTGTAACAAGACCGTACCAAGACTGTAATGAGACCGTAACAGGACTGTAACGGCACCGTAACGAGACCGTACCAAGACCGTAACAAGACCGTGACAAGACCATACCAAGACTGTAACGAGACCATACCAAGACTGTAACGAGACCATACCAAGACTGTAACGAGACCGCAACAAGGCCGTACCAAGAGCATAATGAGACCATAACGATGGGAACACACACATACGAATAAATCCCCGCTGCTTAGCCTCAGCATCGCGCGGCTCGCTCTAATTAAACCCGATAAGCCCCTATCCACAGCCTCTGTTCTCTGCAGATAGCGACTGCACGCGCTCAGTGCTGGTTTCCTCCAAGGCGAGGGTGCGATCGCACGGCTGTCGTAACCACAATGCTTTGCTGCGGCTGTAATCATTTCTGTGCGCTGTTTAGGGAAATATGGAGGGGGGGGGTGTTAACAGGATATTGCTGTAAAAGAGCATGTGTTGCTCAGTCAACCTGGCCTGTATAAATGAATAAATACTAATAAAGCTAAAGGACAACTAACAGGTTTTGTTCATTGGGTTTTTGGGGGGTTCAAGCTTCAGTCCATGAGGAAAATGAAGAAGGCTTTTAGAGTAATAAAGAGCTCCAAATTCATTAAATCCACGGTGGCTCATTCTTTCACGTGGGATGTTGCAATTAAGATGGGAATCTTAATGGGAATATGTTCCATTATTGACCACTAAAATATTTTGGTTCAAATTCATTATTTCTCACTGCGTTCGGATGGTTGGTCCGTCCATTGCTTTCAAGTTTGTGTCTATGATGTTCTGCTGTACTTTTTAAAATTTGTACACTGATGCTGCTTTAGACGCACAAATGTATGTTTGTTGCCATGGGAATTCTGAGAGGCAATCAAAAAGATCACTAAAATACAACAGTTCGGAGTAAATCATCTTTAGAAAATTGTCATAATCAAGTCAGTAATCACAAAAAATAACAGAAAACATGGTTGACTTCGACAGATGTTATTTGTCTAGTTGACAATAAATAGTTACATTTCCATCAGTGAAAAGCTTCCTTAATGTGCCTCAGTAAGAGACTGAAATTCATATCGCTATCAGTTTTGTCCAAACTGCTCGAAACAGAATTCCTGTGTAATAACTGGAATGTGGGACCCGTCAAAAGGAAGGATTTTGGGACAGAAATTCCCACTTGATGTGATTTTGTCTGAAAATTTATGACTGTCAGCAGTTCCCTCCAAAGCTTGACAGCGAGCCAATGCTATTGATGGGGTTGAAAAGGTGTCCTTCCATATGGAGAAGAGCGTTGAATGAAAAGATTAAAAGCGATCCGCGTAAAAGATATTTTAAGGCAAATTTCCAAAAAATCAAGCTGTGCCAACGCAGCACAAGCAGGTGGCACCTCTCGGAATTCTGCCGCGTTCCGGCCGCAGAGTTCCACGGAGGAACACCGCGACGGCACCGAACACGACCGCGGAGCGTTCGACTGAGAGCCTGTTCCCCTCTCTCTCTTTTAAAAGGACAGGGGTTACTTCAAAACGGATGCAATCAGATTGCAGAGGATTTCTGCATCGCAATTCATTTAAAAGCTTTCCACTTCCCGCCACAAGGTGCGATGGAGTGACTAGTTTAGGCCAATCCAATTTATCCTGTCTTTATGACTACAATACTGAAGAGGGACACAATTTAATCTGAAGTACTCCATGAATATTTTTTTTTTCCCCCACACACCATCCCCTCCTGCCATTTATTTATTTTTTTTACCTGGCAGAAGTCAAACGAGGATAGGTTTGCCGTCAGCGAACAGCCGGCGATACGTATGCATGCCACACAAATCCCCAGGGTAACAGTGAAGAGGAGAACCCGGAGGTCAAAAAAATAAATAAAAAATAAAAAATAAGTGATGAGAAATAACCGTGAATCGGATTACAGAACGCTGTGCTTAAATGTGTCCTGCACCTCGCCAACCGCCCTGCAGCGGTGCGGTCACATCGAGCAGACTCGCATGTCCCCCCTCCCTCCCCCCCCTCCCTCCCCCCCCCCTTTTCTCTACATCAGGCCTCGTTAGAACAGACCTGGATTAACTACAAAACTACACCAGTTAACCTACATGAAACAATCCGCGAATATGTATTACTTATAAAATACTTTTTTTTTTTTAAACAATACACTGAAATACTGCTATTATTTAATACTGTTTTACTTCCGCGTAGCCTAATTTCTACTAAGGCATTTTATTGTGAAGTGTTTTTTTTTCCTGTACTCTCTTCTAATTGTGCTAAGTGAATGTATTTGCCAATACATCACAACACAGACTCAACACATATGGTATGACTAATGAAGTAAATTATCTATAACTCAGGTGTTCTGTGTGTCTGTAAACATTAGAGCACAACAGCATATATTTTAACCAAGAGTGCACTCGTCATACCTCCCTCTACACTGGAATTTCAGGAAGACAAAATATTTCTAGTTCTCGTTCACACCTGTACCAAATTTCAATTTCCTTTGATCAAACAAAAAAAAGAGAAAGTAATGAACACCTGCTGTGCAAATCTAGCCCTTTATGGACCCATTCATGAATAAAAAGCTCCAAGGAAACTCCCCCCCCCCCCCCCCCCCCTTAAAGAAGCAAAGACTGACAGCAGCTAATTACAATTATGGAAGGCTTCCAGTGCCCACTATTGTTTCAAACCGATGTGTTCCTCTGCCCAGACAATTACAGCCTGGCCAGGTGACATCGTACCCGTCAGATTTCCCAGGTAACCGAGCGAGCAGGGCCGCTTTCGGTGTTGGGCGGTTAAACAGAGAAACAGAGCAGAGCCGGATTTTTCTACCCACCCCCCCACCCCCACCCAACGGTACCGTTTCCTAATGGCAAAGACAACCCCTTCTGATGGGATTTTTATTTTGTGTTGTTTTTTTATATTTGGCGTCACATGACACTGACTGCGGTCGCGCAGGGCTCGGCGCTGTGGAGTTCTTGCCTCGCTGTTTTTCAGGGCTCGGGTCAAAACGTTTATCCCCCCAGCAAAGCGCAAATTACAAGCCCTGCTTCTGAGAGGAGATCTCCGGGGGGGGGGGGGCATGTTGGCTCACCTCTGTCTTTGCCAGCGAGAGTTCACTCTTCTGCAAAGCGGTTAAACTGCCCTCGATACTAAACGTGATCGACTGTCCCGAAGAAACAGCCATTTCCTTCAACACATCATTTTTTATTCTGAAAGGAAAAATCTTTTCTTTTTTTTCCCCTCTCCCCTAAGTTTTTCCAGTTCAGCGATTCAAAGTCACACCAGCTACACTGGCTTTGCCCCGTCAGCAGTACAGACATGGCCAAGTCCACATGTTTCAGAAGTGCTACACCTCCTCGTATATAACATTACGTTCCCTCAGCAGACGCTCTGATCCAGAGACGTTTATAACATATTTATAACAATGTACGATAAAGCACTAACAGCATTCAGCGCTCTGACCCAGAGACGTTTATAACATATTTATAACGTACCTGCATTCACCTCATTAATATGATTATCATTACATTACAGGCATTCAGCAGACGCTCTGACCCAGAGACGTTTATAACATATTTATAACATACCTGCATTCACCTCATTAATATGAGCATCAATATGAGAGCCAGGCCCGGAGATGAGCATGGAGAACAGCATCTCCAGACCAGCCAGCTTACCTCCAATAGCACAACAGCGCTAATGAACTCTACTAACCCAGTGAAGTAAAAAAAAAAAAAACAGATACTCAATACATACAAATAACAATCCATTAAATACACACAGCCACTTCCTTCCTATTTCCGCGAGGGGCTTCCCCCCCGCCCCCTGAACGTTACTGTTCTATCTGCCTTCGTACCTCTCCCGTGCGAAGACGACAGAGCCCAGCGGTAAGCACCCCCCCCCCAATCCGCTACGGGTCACGGCGGATTTAAACAATATCAAGCCGTCCATTCCTCTTGCCTAAACGTGACCCTCTGTGCGCGTATCGGCAGGACAATTGGCCTAATAGCGCCGCGCCATCCAGCACCTTAATGCGCCTTTAATAGCCTCGTACATCTCCCCGCCTACAAACGCGAAGCTCCATTCTCTGTCACATCCCTGAATATCTTTCCCCCCCCCCCCGTTATTACCACAATTCCTGTCAGAACGGGCACATAGATCATCTCCAATCACGGCCATCCGAGGGCCCAGCCGCGTACGCTAAGTAAACCCGCTTTAAATCAACGTCTAAACAAATGCACGTCAGTTTGCGCGCGGGGGGGGGGGGGGGGGTAAACACGTCATCTTTCTGGCCGGCAAAAATGGCGTGGTGCCGTTTGCACACGGAGCGGGGGGTTTGATATCATAAACACTGGGGTTTGATAAACAAAGCACGCTGGGGTTTGATATCACAAACACGCTGGGGTTTGGATATCACAAACGCTGGGGTTTGATATCACAAACACGCTGGGGTTTGATATCACAAACACGCTGGGGTTTGATATCACAAACACGCTGGGGTTTGATATCATAAACATGCTGGGGTTTGATATCACAAACACGCTGGGGTTTGATATCACAAACACGCTGGGGTTTGATATCATAAACACGCTGGGGTTTGATATCACAAACATGCTGGGGTTTTCCCCACAGGAAAAAGAACAAGAGCTGCACTCTGACTGAAGGGTTCCGTGATCTCAGCGCACTGCCGGAAAAAAGCAGCGATTTGGCACTTTAACCGGCCTCTGACTCAGCATCGTTAAGACGAGCAGGTTTCCGTTCCCTCAGACAAGGCCTTTTATTGTACGCTTTCGGGCTAGCGCGGGCCAGCTCACAGACCTCCACAGCGTGCCCTTTTTACGACTCCGGATCGAGCACACCTGCGCACCTGCAGCCCAGTCACCCGTCTCCAAATTGGGGAATTTGAACCACGTAATCTGGCACCACTTGGATCGGGAACTCGACTCGCCGTAGAAGGGGAATCAATCCCCATCATTATCTCCCCGAGCTCATGAAAAGACACGGCCATGTTTGATGTTATCTGCAAAGCTAGCAGATAGGGAGCACGCTGCTGTTTGTGTCACTTGACACAGTGGTGTTTTTCCTCGTAGCAATACCACACTGTGAAGTTTTTACAAGTGTTCTTTCAGGACCAAGTTAAAAAAAACAATGCCCCCACAAGTGCAGTGATGGGGACCCTGTGCTGTGAGAGATGGCTTATTGCCAAATTTCCTGTGTGACTCAAATGTGGGCCATCCAAATACCATCCCACAATGCAGTATGAAGCATCAAGCCCCCCAACCCACACACACACACATACACACACACACAAACAGACACACAAACACACAGATACACAGACACACACACACACACACGCACGCTGCAAAGCACTCTGAGCCAAAAAGATCAAAGGCACTATTTATATGAATTCCATTTTGGGGTGCAGATGCTATTTTTCACTCAGTGCTACAGCATGTGCAGCATCTTACAGCACAGCTTACGAGTCTCATCCCCACTGTGGACTAGTCATAAATATATATATCCATTTAAAACACACCGTTACTTACAATTTACAGTGTGGGGGGGGAAAGTGAATAATTAACCTGAGACATCTGCTGAAATGCGTGAAGTGAAGTGAAGTGAAGAGCAACGTAGAAAGAGAGGCTTCTCTTGTTTAAACAGCATAAGGCAATTAGGAAAAAACTAATTGAATGAAACCAAAAGAAAAATTCCACGCCGTTACCATGGGGGCATCTTACCTGGCCTTCCTTACTGAAAAGAGAAGGGTGTCATTAATTCAAACGAACATTCCAGATATCTTTCCAGAAACAACGTATGGCTTCGTGACGATGAAGTCTCGCAATCCACCTGAGGGGTGAATTCCTTTCAAGTGGCTTCCGATTTATAGGCATCAAACGTCAGCCATTGCAACGCGCTGTTCAAATAAATATTCAGAAACGAGCGACTATAAGAGACAGAACCGCTCACTGGTCTCAAAGGGAACTGATTTCCTGGAATATGCAAACATCTAAGGGTATTACACACAGCGAACACACAACAGCCGGCGAAACGTGGGGACACATTTCTGGGGAGACGGACGTCACGTCGCTGTAAAC